>NC_091182.1:7754844-7892344 GCF_040958095.1 Procambarus clarkii | reverse complement strand
GTTACTGGAACGCCTGTCTCTTAGTCAGAAATGTAAGCCTGGCTCCTCTCCAGCAGGTAAGAAGTCGCCTCCCTCTGACTGTCACTACGTCTCCTCCCATTTCAGTGGTCGGATTCTTTTTTGTTTCGGACGGAAAGTGCTGAGGCCTGTAGGAACATCCGTACAGCTAAACGCGAGTTGGAAATGTTTCCACCAATACTCCTGTGCTGCAGATCTGAAAGAAAATCTGCAAGATTGCAGGAAAGTTCGTTCCTGATGTCAAGCCGGTTCTCCACCTCCGTGGAACTCTTCTGGCGGATCCAGTGAAGTTCGCGACCGAACTGGGTTCCCACTTTTCTTCTGTTGGCTCTGGTTCTCATCTTCCTCGATGCTTCCTTCTTCGCATGCCTGTTCTTGAATCTTATCTTTTAGATTTCCACACTCGTCTCCACCTTTCCTATAACGATCCTTTCTTTTCTGAACTTCAGTCTGCCCAGGCCTTCTGTGAATTTACAGCAGCGGGCTCGGATGACGTTCATAGATGCTTCGCCATCTCCCTCCATGCATGTCTAGGTATTTAGTCTGTATAACCAGGTCTCAAGAGTCATCGTCCGTCCCTGAGGACTGGCTCGATGCCGTTGTACTCCCTATTCGGAAACCAGGGTCTCTCGGTACGATCCTTAAGGACTTCCGCTCTACTGCTCTCAAGAGTTATTTGAAAGCTCTTTGAGCGTATGGTAAATGTCCGTCTGATGTTATTCCTAGAACATCACCAACTCTCTCCTACTCAATTTGGTTTTCGCAAGTACCGCAGTACGACTAATGTCCTGGTAAACTTGGTCAATTTTCGTACTGCTTTTGCTGCGAAGAGCTCCGTTGTTGCTGTCCTTTTTGACCTGGAAAAAGCTTATGAAAAGAATTGGAGATACCATATTCAGTCCCAACTTCGTTCTTTTGGTCTTTGCCATGGTAATATTCCCCCTCTTCCTTCAAAGCTTTCTCTTGTATCTTTAGTCAGGCTTGGTACCACTCTATCTGCATCTTTTCGGCAGTATGAAGGTGTGCCCCAACGTAGTATTATGAGTACTACACTTTTTCTGGTTGCCCTAAATGGTCTTCTTTCCTCCCTTCCTTCTGGCGCCTTCTTCACCCTTTGTTGCCGATCTTACTCTTTGCTGTCGGGGTGGTGTTTCACCTCTTTCAACAGCGGCTTCAACTTGCGATTGATGCCGTGTCATCTTGGGCCACCAATCATGGCTTAAAGTTTTCTACTACTAAAACTTGTGCCATAACTTTTACTCGGAAGTGGGGTCGTTCTTCGTCCCTCTGTCACTTAATGTCATCTCCTAGAGTACAAAAATTCCACGAAGCTTTTGGGGTTATTCTTTGTTTGTCTTGGTCGCCCCATGTCTCTTACCTCTGTGTTGAATGCTCTAAGGCCTTTAACCTACTTGGTTTTGTCCCATACTTCTTGGGAAGCGAATAGGCGCACTCTTCTATTTGCATTCCTCTCTCGGCCTATCTATACCCAATTGTGGTTGCCCTGCATACTCTTCTGCTTCTACTTTTCGCCATCTTGATCCTTTGCACTATACTGGGTTGCGCCTCAGCTCTGGTGCTTTTCGTTAAATGCCTACCCTCGGCTTGTACGCTGACACTGGCTTTCTCTCCAGGACCACCGTGTTCATTAAAGCCTTCGCTATCTTGCACGATCCTTACAGCATCTTCACTCTCGCCTCTCTTGCTTTGACCTTTACCCCCACCTGTAGTTCCTCTTTACCACCTTCCTCTTTCTGTTCATTTGTCTCGCATAAAAGATACTCTTTCGGTTCGTATTACCAATGTTTCTCCTCGTATTGTTCCATCCCTGCCCCCATGGAGGGTCCCCCTTCGCAAATTTTGTACTTCTGACCAACATCACTAAAGCTTTTACCCCTCCTACAGTTCTGAAATGCCTCTTCCTTGGGCACTTTTCTTATTCCCACTCCGTTCCCATCTTCACCGGTGGGTCTAAGTCTGCTGACGGTGTGGGATACTGTTGTTTTTCCTGACCACACTTTGTATGTGTCGCCTTCCTCTGGAGGCTAGCATCTTCACAGCAGAACTTTATGCTCTGCGTCTCCTGCTTTCCCGGTCTCAATCCTCCTTTGTAGTGGTAGTCGACTCTCATAGTGCACTAATGTCTTTAGGGTTCTTTAACCCGGTCCACCCGGTGGTCAGATTTTCAACATTGGCTGTTTCTTATCTCCAGTAAATTTAAGTCGGTTGTGTTTTGCTGAGTTCCCAGCCATATTGGTGTCTTTAAATGAGCGTGCAGATGCTGCAGTTAAGGAAGCTATCCACATTTGTCCCATCTCCCGTTAAGGTATTCCTGATTCAGACTTTTACCCAGTTATTCATGCCTCCATCCTTGCCCACTGGCAGAGTTGTTGGTTTTCAGTTATTGATAACAAACTGCGTACTCTGAAGTCGTGTCCCAGTGGCCTTCCGCCTACCACTGTAACTGGCGATGGGAAACGGCTCTGGCAAGGTTACCCATTTAACTTTCGCTCACTTAAGAGCGCTGCCTGCCTCCCTAGTGTCCAAATTGCATTGTCCCTCTTTCGGTCGTGCATATCCTTGTTGAATGTCCTGACTTCCAGGACAACCATGTCTTGTATTCCTACCTTCCCCCATGGTTGCTTGTCCCTTGATAGAAATCTTGGTGACTCGGTTACTTTTAATTTCGTTCGCCTGATGCGTTTGTTCTCGTATTGCATCTTTGGTGATATTTAGTGCCCTCTGATTATCCTGCACATATGATGGTGCTACATGGCCTTCCTAGTTTGGTGCCTTCTATTGATAATTAATTGATTTTTAATTTTCCGCTGACTATCGGATAATTTTATATTTTGAACTAGTAGCACTTGGAAAAATTTGTGGGATTTAGTTTACCCCAAAATACAAATTATGCACTAGTATACATTAAATACTTGAATCCCTCCCTCCGAGCCTGGTATCAGTAACTTGCTGAAGACGAAACGGTAGCCAAAAGCCATTATAGTTGGTGTTGGGGGGGGGGGGGTTAAAGTTAGGTACTACATCTTCTTGCTACCCATCCAGTCAGTACTAGAGTACTTTTCCGTGCACCACTACTAACGGTCGCCCCCGCCTCATAACCCCCCCCCCCCCAGCCATGTTACCTACCAAATGTGTCGGGTTCCTCCTCCACCCCACAAACACCGACTAGAGACCACCCTGAGTGTAACCACCCATTGCATTGTTTGAGGGATAGTGCTTTCAGGCATTAAGATGGATCACGAAGGGGAGGAAGGGTCGCGGTGAGGTGTTATATTGATACTTGTCGTGGCTGGAGGTATTAGTAGACTGGAGGGAGAAGGGGAGGTAAATCTTGGTGGAAGCTGTTAAGTCACTGTTTAAGATTGTGTGAACCTCGCAGACATCTTAAAGTGTCATGGTATACTTCGCCCATGTGTTTTACCCATCTATACCTTTAAAAACGCTCTAATTTGAACCATCCACACTCCCTCTGGCTGTTGAAGGTGACGATATTAATCATACCAAAGACTTTATAAAATTAGAGGTATTCAGGGCCTTGCCTCGGTGCCGAGGTAACTGAGGAAAGGAGGATAGTCGCAAATCGGTGACAGTACGCTGGTACAACATGATTGCAGCTGGCATTGCCAGTCATTATGAACGAAGAGTTGTGGCCGCGGGAGAAAATCCGTAATAGCGAGAATCGGTCTAGGATTGAAATACCAAGAGATTCGGAATGAAAACAGTTGAGCAGTTTAGTTGCAGCATCTGGAGTAACGGACACCGCCTTGACCACCATCTACGAGACTGTGGATATTTTATATATTAAAAATTTGGAGAATAATAAACCCTACATTGTTGAGTTGTTAGAACATTATTTGACAAATATAGATGCGGTTCTAAACTCCCCATTTAGCACTTGCAAGAGTGCAAGGGGGGGGGGAATTAAAAGGTTGACAAATGTTAATTTTTCGTCGTCGTCTCCACCACCACTTGACCATAAAGAAAGTCTCGGCTGAATCTGGGTAAGTGTTAAGATGAACAACCCAGCGGGTGCTTTTTCCTTAAGGCAGAAGGGTGGGGGGGGGGGCTTCTAAATGCTACTACGGTGGTATATTCACTCGCAGGACGAGTGGTGCTGCCTAATAAACTCCCTCGTGGCAAAATTAGTCTGAGTGGACAGTTCTCACAACAGCATTATTTTCGGAGGAACTGGAACAATCACTTTTGTCTATTGCTCGCTCCTGGATCTTTTCTCCAAAGACTTCTTGGTGGCACGTTAATAGTACGTATTTGAGTGGGTTTAAGCTTGTTAATCCCTGCCGCTCCCCCTTTCTGGCCCTGGAAGGATGAACCCCTCTAAGTATTCTGAAGGCCGTAAACGGTGTTAAACTTCTAAAACACCGTACGTCCACAAAAGTGAAATACGTTGAAGTATATTTGTCACTTGTGTTTTTGAGTTTGGCTCTTGGGGGCAAGGGCTCCAGATGGCAAAGAAAATGCATTAAATGAATACTAGTTAGATTTCAAACTTCTGACTCGTTGTATATGAAAAGGGTTTCATCTGGCCAGTCTCGGCATCATAGCATAAATAAGGAGAAAACAAATGGTGAAGGTGTCAAAATTATTCCAAAATGGTAAAATGATTATCAAAAAAGTGAAAACTGAAATCAAATTTGACTCTGCTATCACAATAGCATACATTAAAAATTGTTCTATTCAAAAAAGTTAAAAAAAAATTTAGTTTTCAATATTTTTTGATCAGACAATTTGCATGAAACTTACTTTACATAGTTTCTCTACAATCCCATGTAAGCGTTTTTCCTTAGTTCATTTATTGATTTTATAATGGCAATAAACGTGACATATTTGATTTTTTTTAGGGGAACTTTGAATATATATATTTGGGAAAACTAAAGAATTTCTGGAAACTCCTTAACTCCGGATCCTTTATATGCTAAGGTGTCGGGAAAAGTGTTATAGAATGATTATATCTGAGAGGTGTTTGTTTATTGACACTTGAAAATGTGTAAAATTCGTTGAAAAAAATACAATTACGCTGCAGTACTTAAACTTGGAACAATTGCAGCCCTTTTCATATACTAGTCAAAAAAATATTGGTTGACATTGAACAACTTTTAAGAAACCATGCCCATGCCCCTTAACAACCGCCAGAGGGATATTATAGCCACTGTAGCACCTTGTTTTAATAATAAATTTAGGTGGGACTAAATGGCAGATGCTGCCAACTATAATAATTGATGGTAGGTGGATCTTTACTCTTAACCTTGGATTCAATAAATTGTCTAGTGTAAACAGGGCTTCTGTAACTATTTATACACTGCAAATGAGAGGCAGTAACAGAATAAAAGCTCGACCCTCTGCAAGCACAAATAGGAGAGTACTATGGTGTTACACCAACTTGGCAAACCTTGCTAGATTATCTGATGCGGTTGCAGCACAATTCTTAATGCACTAGTGTGCAAACTGAATGTGTTAGCAGGGAGTGTGAAATATACTTAATGTTTTAGCAATAAAGGTGACTCCCCATCATGGTTCATTGTCAATGAAGTAAAGACTTGAATGGTTATCTTGAGAGGTTATCTTGAGATGATTTCGGGGCTTTAGTGTCCCCGCGGCCCGGTCCTCGACCAGGCCTCCACCCCCAGGAAGCAGCCTGTGACAGCTGACTAACTCCCAGGAACCTATTTACTGCTAGGTAACAGGGGCATTCAGGGTGAAAGAAACTTTGCCCATTTGTTTCTGCCTCGTGCGGGAATCGAACCCGCGCCACAGAATTAAGTCCTGCGCGCTATCCACCAGGCTACGAGGCCCCTTGGTGAATAATTTGTGAGCAAATAATTGAAAATTCTTGTATGAATAAAGGCAGAGTAGACCGAAAGTGGTAATAAAAGATGGCAGTTTTCTAGTAAAAAACCTAAATAATAATAACAAATATTGAAGTGTTGACTTAAAGTTGGTCTTGACTGCCTGGGAAATGCTATTTTTAGTTCGGCGTTTCTAATTATTAACTCATGGTTTCTTGCATTGTTTTAATGATACAGCACCTTAATAGGTGCTAGGACAGAGAACCACATCATAAAGTGGTTGTAACAAAGCTGTGCATTAGTCATTAACGTTAGCTTCTCCACAGATTACGAAGTCAGCAGTAGTGCTGCAGGATTAAATGCCAGCCCTACTGCCCTGCCTGGAGGTGGGTCTGCTAGAAGAGCACGCACGGTCTACACTTCAGCTCAGCTTGTCGAACTGGAGAAGGAGTTCCACTTCAAAAGTTACCCGTCTCGGGTAAGGCGGATAAAAATTGCGGCGTCGCTCAGCCTGTCTGAACGGCAGATCACGGTATGGTTTCAGAACCGTCGGATGAAGTATAAGAAGCAGAAATCCGAGGGAATATTCGACAAGAGCCCCAGTTCACCGTGTGCATCACCTGCTGTGTCTATGCCAACAGCATCCCCTTCAAGCGAAGTAAACGCCTTCTCTCCAGCCAGCCAGTTTCACTGCGGGGGTCATCAGCAGTCGTCACACGGGTCGGGAGTGTCCAGTCCTCAGCACCTACAAGAAGCTCTTCACTACTTCCCTAGCAATTACAGTGGGCCCAATCAGTACAACAGATCCGGTATGGTCGCCTCCATGACAGGACACCATGGACCCACGCCCCACTACATGGCGCCCACTAACTTCTCTCCTGCCGTCAGCATGCACGACATGCAATTGATGGGACAAGGTCATTATGGGTATCAATACAACCTGCACATGCCATGCCCACCGCCCCTACAAGAGTCCCCACCCTACCCTCTGTTGCATATACCCTCAGTCGCAACAGATTGGACAAATGAGTTACGACAAGAGGAAAGAGACACTAACCAGCCTGTAGACTATCTCTAGTTCATCTATGGGTAGTTTGGCTGTCTTTCCCTCTTCCCCTCCCCCCTCACGCCAAAGGACAATTATTTATCACTGACGCGGCATGGGCAGAAAAGATAGCTAGTGGCGTGTATCTTTAGAGATTAATAAAGACGTCGAAGATGCTAGAATGTTTACATAGTGCTGAAGGCTGAAATTCCACACAACTGTTGTTAGCAGTGAGCGTGGAACGTCAGTGGCCACCCACCACAATATATCTGGTAACATTCTCTCCACGCTCTCCAACCCCCATCCCCCAGGATGGGGCAAGTGTAGGTTTGGTTATCCTTTAGGGGAGTGATGGGGGGGGGGGGTGGAACTAAAGAATAAATTTAGACCTTTGTAAAGATGGTATAAAGTCGACTCTATCCTAATTAAACTTAAGAGTAATCATGGTTACCTAGCATGTAAGAAAATGTATTTGGTTAGTAGTATTAAATATGAAACCTTAGCAATGGCTTAACTAAGTGTGTGACTATCCACAATAATTTTATTTGGTGTCATTTTTCAGTAACATTTTAGAGAGATTTCATTGAGGTTTATTGAGGTAAATGCCCTAAATGGGATGTGGCAGCTCAAGCTAGTCTCGCCCAGTTCTTTAATTTTGTTTATCGTGGGTTTATTTACGGAACCCCCTTCCCAATCCGGCCCGTTGGCGCTGTGAGGGGGCTTGGTGGTCGGCTGATGGAGGGTGATGCGCCATGGGACGGTCCTGTGTCCTTTTTTTTTTGACCTAGTGCTCCTGCTGCTGTCTTCTCCAATTGTGCCAGATTGCTTTTCCTTTTCCTTATGTTAAGTTTTTCTCGCCCTCTTCTATCTGCCTGTCGTTTCCTGCTGACCTTTTTGCTTGCTTTAGTAGTTCTTTCGGACTTCATCTATTTTGATGCCTGGGTGCTCGAGGAGGCATACTCTTGCATCCAAAGAACTGTAGTACCCAACTTAGAGAGCGAGGAGAACCTTTTTTTGTCAATCCTCCTTTCGTCACTGAACCCGATCTTGACGGACTGATGGTTCTTAAGGTGGCGAAGGTGGGGCATATACTCATGACGCACCCCTGACATGATCGGCGATAGCTTCTTGTTGGGTGTCCTGCCTCTAATTTTGGCTCCATGGATGGTATGGGGGGCACGTTCATGAATGAATGTTTTTTCCTTTCGTACCTATGTCGCATTCTGTTCCTCTTTTACCTTCTCAGCCTTGTGGGGTGGGCGACCCAGCCCCCCCCCCCGAGTTGGACCGTGTTGGAAGACCAGGCTCTGTAGCCCCCGCTGCATTGGGCCCCGACCTTGCTCCTCCTTTGACCTCTGATTACTTCTCTTGGCTCCCCTCCCTCCTCTGTGGTTGGGTCGAGCCCAAGCCCCCAGTGGTGGCCACCTCGTCCCCTGGCACGGCTTCGTTTCTAGTTTGTGACTACTGTGCCTTTTAACCCCCTCTCTGGGAGTTCTAAACGCCGTCCTCGACACGGCCGCACTCGCTCGATTTCTTCCCGTACTAATGTGTATCGGGCCTTGTTAGGTCCTGCTTCGTGGGCCAACTACTTTGATCTCCTCCCTCTTGATTCTGCGCCTCCTGACGATTTCTCTTCATAGACACCTTGTTGATTCTGTAGGTGCCTCTTACTTTCCACCCGTCTCGGTGCACGTGTCGTTGCTGCTCCTTCTCAGGATGCAGCTTCCCGCTTGGATGCTTTGTCCTGCCTTGGCAAGACCCCTGCTAGTCTCTAAGAATGCTCGGTTGAATGCCAGTATTGGCCCTATTCTCCTCCCACCCCATGTTGCTACCGTTGTTCGGAATTGTTAGGACTGCCACGAGGATATTCGTCAAATCCTCGATGCCCAGGGCCATTCAGTCCTCCAGGTAGATTCGTTTACTCGTCCCCCCTCTCGTGGCCGACGCCGTCCTACCATCAAACCTTTGATGGTGGGACCCTTCACCCTGTCATACTTGCTGGTGCCAGGTGCTCCGTCCAGGAGTACATTCCCTCTCCTCGGTTCTGTAATAAGTACAGGAGGTTTGGGAATGGTGCCCTCCGCTGCTCTGGAACCGTCTCATTTACCTTCGTCCCTACACAAAGGACAAAGTCGGAGTGCACTTCTCCCCAGGCTCGCTGCCTCAATTGTGGTGAGGCCCACCCTACTTTCTCCCGTGCTTGTATACATCACAAGCTTGAGGCAGCCATCCTCAACTTGAAGCACCGGGAGCGATTATCTTTTCCTAAGGCGAGACGCCAGGTTTGCTGGCTACCGCCTTATGCTAGCGTCTCTTATGCTCACGTGTTGCGCTCCTCCTCTCCTCGTCCTTCCCACCTTCTTAAAACTCAAAATTGCTTCCAGGCCTTGGACCCTGATACACCCACCACCCCCTTCTGTTCCTTTGAGTTCTGTCCCGAAGGATTCCCCTCCTTGTCCTCTGTCTGGGGTTCCCCTTCTTTCTGCCCGGTTAGTCATGTCTCCTGTGTCTTCTTCCTTGTCTCCCTCCGATTCTCCTTCTCATCCTTCTCCACTTATTGGCTCTCCATGTCCCCTGTCAGTATGGGCAGGTGTCCATCACTCTCCCAACGGCCGTCGGGTATGCTCTCGTTCAGCTTCTGTTGAGATGCTGGTATCCGTTGTCCAGTACATAGTTGCTGGGACACCTGTCTGAGTCAGAAGCGTAATCCTGACTCCTCCTTCCTCCCTGGCGGGTCAAAAGTCTTCGCTTTCTTCTTGGCCCATACTTCTGACTCTCTCGCTCCGTCCCCTCTTTTCAGTGGTTACGCTTCCTGTTCCTGCTATGGAGGTCTCTTTGGCCCCTGCTTCCCTCTCGGTTGGTGCTCTTGCTGCTCTCCTTCCCTAGGTGGCAGTTTGCCGAGGCTGGCTGGTGCCTCTTTACCCTCCGTGCTACTCTCTCCGATCTCTCCATTCTGTCTCTCCCACGTGCCCTTCTCCTTATTAATGACATCGTCTTCGCCACTGCCCTCAACTCTATTCCTCGCTCTTCCTCTCGGAACGCGGAATTGCGTTCCCTGGTGGAGTGTGGCCTGTGTTCAGGCTGTCCGCTGTAAGTGTGGCCTGGAAGAGACACCGCCGTTGGCTTACAGTTGAGTCTTTGTTTCGGAAATAGTGCGGTGGCCCATAGGACTATCCGTATAGCTAAACGTGCATGTTGGATGTCTTGTCTCCTCCATTACGTCCGAAACTCCTCTACCACAGATCTGGAAGCATATCTGCAAGATAGTATGTAATTCGTCCCCGATGTCTTGCCGGTCCTTCACCTCCATGGTACTCGTGGCAGACCATTGCAGGTTGCGACCGAACTGGGTTCCCACTTTTAATCTGTTAGCTCTGGTTCTCCTCTTCCTCAATCCTTCCTTCCTCCGTAAGCCTATTCTAGAATCTCGACCTTTATATTTCTCTACCCACCTCTCCGCCTTCTCCATAACGATCCCAACTATCTCCTGAGCTTCAGTCTGCCATGGCCCTCTGCGGTTCTACGACGGCGGGCTCCAGTGGCATTCATTGAGATGCTTCGCCATCTACCTCCGTGCACATCTTGGTATTTACTGAGTTTTTATAATTGGGTCTGGGAGTAGTCTTCAGTCCTTGAGGACTGGCTTGATGCTGTTGTCCTCCCTTTTCGGAAACCAGGGTCTCTCGGGTCATCCCCAAGGACTTCTGCCCTATTGCCCTCAAGAGTTGTCTGCAAGCTCTTTGAACGTATGATTAAGGTTCGTTTGATGTGCTTCTTAGAACACTATCACCACCTCTCCCCTTCTCAATTTGGTTTTCGCAAGAGCCGCAACACAGCAGATGTCCTGGTGAACTTGGACGTCTATATTCATACTGCTTTTGCTGTGAAGACCTCCGTTGTTGCCGTCCATTTTTATCTGGAAAAGGCATACGACACTACCTGAAGGTATCATATTCTGTCCAAACTTCATTCTCTTGGCCTTCATGGGAATCTCCCTCTTCCTCCAAAGTTTCTTGTTTAGTTCCTTTCGACTGAGGCTTGGTACCCCTCTCTCTCTCTGCACCTTTCAGGCAATATGAGGGTGTACCCCCAAGGTAGTGTTCTAAGCACTACTTTTTTTTTTCCTCTCTCTAGTTGCCCTAAAGTTCTCTACGTCTAAGACTTTTGCTTTGACTTTTACTCGGAAGCATGGCGTTTTTCGACCCTCTTTGTCGATTTATGGCCATTCCCTTGTGCACAAGGATTCGGCTAAGCTTTTGGGGTTAATCATTGACACTCGTTTGTCTTGGTCACCCCCCATATATCTTACCTCCCAGTTAAATGTTCTAAGGCCCTTGCCCTTCTTAAGGTTTTTTCCCATACTTCTTGGAGGAAGAATAAGGGCATGCTCACTCTTACTCGTCTGCTTCTCCTCCTACTCTTCGTCGTCATGATGTTTTGCACCATAAAGGGTTGTGCCTCAGCTCTGGTGCCTTTTGTTAGACTCCCGGTTGACACTGGCTTCCTATCTCTCCAGGTCTGCCGTGATCGCTACTGTCTTCGCTATCATGCGCGGTCCTTACAACATCCTTCCTCTCGCCTCCGTCATGCTTTGACTTTTACCCCTCCTATGGTTCCTGTTCTTCTTTACCACTTCCCTCTTTCTGCCCGACTATCTCGCTTACAGGATTCTCTTTTCGTTCGTATTTCTAATGTTTCTCCTAAATTGTTCCTTCTTCTTGACCCGTGGAGAGTTCCCTTTCCAAAGTTTTGTAAATCCTTGACTCACATCACTAAAGCTTTTACCCCTCCTACGGTTCTGAAACGCCTTTTCCTTGAGCACTTTTCTCACTCCCGCTCCGGTCCCGTCTTCACCGATGGGTCCAAGTCTGCGGACGGTGTTGGCTACTGTTGTTTTTCTTGATTGCACTTGTCGCTTGCCTCCGGAGACTGACGTCTTCACAGCGGAACTTGATGCTGTTCTCTGCTCATCATCGTCTGCTTTCTTATTGTCAATCTTCCTTTGTAGTGGTTGTTGACTCTCGTAGTCCCCTCATGGCTCTCGGGTCCTTTAACCCAGTTCATCCACTGGTTGTCGAGATCCAGCATTGGCCGTTTCTTGTTCACAGTAAATTTAAGTCGGATGAATTTTGTTGGGTTCCCAGTCATATTGGTGTCTCTTTAAATGAGCGTGCGGATGCTGCCGCCAGGAAAGCTGTCCGCTCTTGTCCCATCTCTCGTAAAAGTATTTCTTATTCCTCCATCCTTACCCGTTGGCAGGCTTATTGGTCGTCTGTTACTGGTAACAAACTGAATACTCTTAAGAGTTGTGTGTCCTCGTGGCCGTCCTTCTACCACCGTAACCGGCGATTGGAAACGGCCCTGCCTCTTGGCAGGGTTGTTCGTCTTCTGTAGTTGGTAACAAACTCCGTACTCTTAAGAGTAGTGTATCCCCGTGGCTCTCCTCCTGCCACCATAACCGGAGGTGGGGAAATGGCTCTAGCAAGGTTACGTATTGGCCATACTTGCTTAACTTACGGTCACTTAATGGAGTGCCACCCTGCTCCTTATTGTCCAAATTTCATTGTCCCTCGTAGTCGTGCATATTTGTTGAATGTCCTGACTTCCAGGATGAGCGTGTTTTGCATTCCGACCGTCCCTCACGGTCACTTGTCCCTCGATAGAATTCTTGGTGAATCGGATACTTTTGATATCGTTCGCCTTGTGCGTTTGTTCTTGTATTGGCATCCTTGGTGATATTTAGCGCCCTCTGATTATTTCGCGCATTTGATGGTGCTACATAGCCTTCCCGGTTTGGTGCCTTCTTTCGATAATTGCTTAAATATGCAGTATAGTGCCCGACGTACGCACACGTTTGACTAGGCCATTTAAATTTCTGCATAAAAAGAGACCTAAATAGAGGAAATTTGTAAACTGTCTTGTCTATACCTGTGAAGACGGGGAATTATTTAATGTATTTCATAAATTATGCATGCTGATCGGTGCTCTTATAAAAGGGGGGAAGGGAAAATTTAGTCATATTAAAGTCA
This sequence comes from Procambarus clarkii, assembly GCF_040958095.1. NCBI lineage: Eukaryota > Metazoa > Arthropoda > Malacostraca > Decapoda > Cambaridae > Procambarus > Procambarus clarkii. The sequence goes on along the minus strand of NC_091182.1, from coordinate 7,879,427 downwards.
AAGTAAATGTGCTGCTATATAATTTTGGCATTTACTTTATAATACCAAACATTGGTATCTGGATAGAACTTTTTGTGATGGAGGGAACAAGTTAAGAGTTTGCTATCAGGGAGCAGGGATTGGTGACATTGTTAACGTGAATGATATTGCTGGAAATAGGAACAAACGCATTATTTGTATCAGTGCTGGTGGAAATGATGTTGGACGAGTTAGGAGTGAGGAAATAATACTGAAGTTTAATAATATAGAATGTTATGATATGGATTCCGCCCTTGCTCATATGTGCCTTTCTTCCAAGAAATAGTTGGAAATGAATGGGTGTCGAGGGCACTTGGTGTCAATTACCCACTAGGTAAATACTGCAAATCAATGTAATATCATTCATAGATAACTGGGAACATTTCTAAAGAAGGAATGACATGAATGTTCGGGATGGGGTGTATTAATGATAGGGTCCAGGGCAGGGTTGTTGCAAACTCGTTTGAACCAGTCGTTGGAGGGATTTGTTTGGGTTTAAACCGTTAATAGATGGTGGCATGGGAATTGGTATGGAGAGGGGAGGTAATAAAAGTATGTGTTAATGGGGAAAATAAATTTGGCAAAATGAATCGGGAATGAGAAGGGCCTCAATAAGTCACTTATGTCAAGAACAAATCCAAAAGGGCCGTGACGAGGATTCGAACCTACGTCCGGGAGCATCCCAGACGCTGCCTTAGTCGACTGAGCTATAGACGTAGGTTCGAATCCTCGTCACGGCCCTTGTGGACTTGTTCATTTGATGCATCACGCTATTGTGATTTCTGTGTCACTAATGTCATGTTACACGAACAGTAGGAGTCTAAGAAACATTAAACAATTTATATGCTCTTGTCTGCATAGAAAAAATAGATATTATTGCACTTACCGAAACTTGGATTAATGTAGAAAATGGAGAACGATTAGTTGAAATCCATTTATTTGATAATCGGCTATTTCACACAAGTATAATAGACAATGAGAGGGAGTAGCCATATATGAGGGAAAATTTGAAATTGTCTCGGTGGGAATCAAAACCGAGCTACTCGCAAATTTGGCTAGAATTAAACTAAAAAGCAAATCACCTTACAGAAGTTGTATACAGACCGCCAAACTTAAGAATGAATAGAAGACGAACATTTATGGGATAATGTGATGCTCCATGGGAAAGTCCTCTATCCTTTTGTGGCAATTGTGCTGGATTGCTTTTCCTTTTCCTTATGTTTCGTTTTTCTCCCCCCCTCTCTTCTAATATCTGCTTGTGGTTTCCTGCCGACGTTTTGCTTGTTTTGGTTATTCTTTTGGCCTTCTATTTTGACGCTCGGGTGCCTGGGGAGGCATACTCTTGCACCCGTAGAACTGTAGTACCCAACGTCGAGAGCGAGGGGAACCTTTTGTCAATCCTCCTTTCGTCACTGAACCCGATCTCGACGTACTGACGGTTCTTAAGGTGGTGTTTGTGGGGCGTTTACTCACGACGCACCCTTTGGGGGGCCCCTGCATGATCGGCGATAGCTTCTTGTTAGGCGTCCTGCCTCTAATTGTGGTTCCAAGGTAGGAATAGGGGCACATTCGTGAATGAAAGTCTTTCCTCGTTTTTATGTCAGATAATGTTTCCCCTGTACCTTCTCAGGCTCGTGGGGTGGGCGACCAAGCCCCCGAGTCGGACTATGTTGGAAGACCAGGTCCTGTAGTCCCCGCTGCATTGGGCCCCGACGTTTCTTCTCCTGACTACTCCCCTCCGTCCCCTGAGGTTGGGTCGATTTTCCAACCCCCAGTGGTGACCACCTCCTCCCCTGGCACGACTCCGTCTCTCATTTGACAACTGCTTCTTTTACCCCCCCCCCCCCCCCTCTCACTCTGGGGGTTCACAACGCCGTTGCCACCACGGTCGCACTCGCACGATCCCTTTATTTTCTTTTGTTTTATTTTATTTTATTTTATTTATATATATACAAGAAGGTACATTGGGTTTGTGAGAATACATTGGATAGTACAGTATTTACATTCTTGTAAAGCCACTAGTACGCACAGCGTTTCGGGCAGGTCCTTAATCTAGCAGATAATTTTAAGTAGGTAATTTCAATCAGAATTGATAAATGATAAAGATACATTACAAGAGAAAAATGAGATGAGAGAGATAAGTAGGTATATTAAAGCACATTGTTATATTAAAGCTCTGATTGATTACATTGACAGCTTGATTAGTAATTTAAACAAGGTTAATAGACACCTAACAGTAGATTGACAGCACATATAAGAAAGCAATGATCACAATGGTAAAGATGTTCAGATTAGGTACATAAAGATTGGGAGACTGGGTAGCAAAAGATACAGATAAACAAGATTTATAAACACCATACAACAGATTGGCAGCACATATAAGAAAACAGCAATGATCACAATGGTAAAGATGTTCAAATTGGGAACATAAAGGTTGGGAGATTGGGTAGCAATTGATACAGTGCAATTTTAAGGCAAAAAGTGAAAAACTATGAAGATGAAATTAGGTACTTTTTGGTATTGATTTTGAATGATGTAAAAGTTGGACAGCTTTTCAATTCAGTAGGGAGTGAGTTCCATAAACTGGGTCCCTTTATTTGCATAGTGTTTACACAGATTAAGTTTAACTCTGGGGATATCAAAGAGATATTTATTTCTGGTGTGGTGATAATGGGTCCTATTACATCTGTCCAAGAAGAGTTTCAGACAAGGATTTGCATTTAAGAACAGGGTTTTGTAAATGTAGTTGACACAAGAGAATTTGTGGAGTGAGATTATGTTTAGCATGTTTAGGGAGTTAAACAAGGGGGCTGTGTGTTGTCTGAAAGCAGAATTTGATATTATTCTGATAGCAGATTTTTGCTGGGTGATGATGGACTTGAGGTGGTTTGCAGTGGTTGAACCCCATGCACAGATACCATAGTTGAGATAGGGATAGATTAGTGTATAATATAGAGAGATGAGAGCAGAGTTAGGAACATAATATCTGATTTTGGAGAGTATACCAACTGTTTTAGAGACTTTCTTAGTTATGTGTTGTATGTGGGTACTGAAGTTGAGTCTCTTGTCTAGGAATATGCCAAGAAACTTTCCATCATTTTTATTGCTAATGTTTACATTGTCAATCTTAAGCTGAATTGCATTTGTAGATTTGCTTCCGAATAGGATGTAGTAGGTCTTTTCTATGTTAAGTGTTAGTTTGTTGGTTGACATCCATAAGTGGACTTTTTTTAGTTCATTATTAACAACACCATTTAGTGTATGTGGGTTGGGGTTGGAGTAGATGAAGGTAGTATCATCAGCAAACAAAATAGGTTTCAGAATGTTAGAGACATTAGGCAGATCATTAATGTATATAAGAAAAAGAAGAGGTCCCAAGATGCTGCCCTGTGGCACTCCAACAGTTATTGGTGGAATGGGAGAGATTATATTATTGATGGCTACACATTGGTGTCTATCACTAAGATAGGATTGGATATAGTCCAGTGCATGGCCTCGGATTCCATAATGATGGAGTTTACTTAAGAGGTAATCGTGATTAACAGTATCAAAGGCCTTTCTCAGGTCAATTAAGAGTCCAATTGGAAACTCGTTTTTGTCAAGAGCTGAGTAAATTATATCAAGGAGACTAATAATTGCATCGTTGGTACTCTTTTGAGAGCGGAATCCAAACTGACAGGGGCTAAGAATGTCGAATTTTACGAGATAGGAGTAGAGCTGTTTGTAGATAATTTTTTCAAATATTTTTGATAGTATGGGTAGGTTCGATATTGGTCTATAGTTGTTTATGTCTGACGGATTACCTCCTTTATGAACGTTACTCTTGTTTTTTTAAGGATATCAGGGAAGGTATGACACTCAAGAGATTTGTTGAACAGCAGAGCTATAGGTGGCGCAAGGGCATGGGAGGCGCTCTTGTATACAATGGATGGGATTTCACTGATGTTCCCAGCTTTGGTTTTTAGTGAGTGTATGATGGACACAACATCTGACGGGCTGACTGGTGAGAGGAGAAGAGAGTTTGGATAGCTGCCTGAGAGATATGTGTTGATATGTGTCTGAGTCTGTGGGATTTTACTTGTAAGGTTAGCACCAATCGATGAAAAGAAGCTATTAAATTCATTCGCCATTTCTAAGTCAGATGACAGTGTAAGGCCATCCTTAGAGAGTGTTATCTGGTTGTGGGAGTGTTGTTTAGTTCCCAGGATGTTAGAGATGGTATTTCATGTGCTTTTCATGTTGCCTTTTGCTTCTTTGAATCTAGTCTCATATTATGAAAGTTTTGCTTTTCATATGATACTGGTAAGCACTGATGAGTACCTTTTAACTACTTCCATTGAAACTAGGCCACTCCTAAATTTCTTTTCGTATTCATGTTTTTTTGTTGATTGATTTAATTATGCCACTTGTGAGCCACGGGTTATTTTTTCTTTTATCAGTTACTTGTTTGGTAAGGAGGGGACAGTGAGTGTTGTAGAGGCTTAGAGTTTTGGAGAGAAAGAGGTTAGTTGATGAGTTTATATCCTGTGAATTATTAAATTCAGATTCCCAGTTAATATTGTGGAGTGCATTAGAGAGATTGCCTAAAGCTGATTCACTATGTAGCCTGAATGAAAGTTTTTTGGTTTCTGGTGGTGATGTGTCAATGTTTGCTATGAGGAAAGTAGGATAGTGGTCAGTTGTTCTGTCATAAATTACCCCAGATGTAAGGGGAGCTGTTATATTAGTCCATAGGTGATCCAGGGTAGTGGCAGATGTTTGAGTGACTCGGGTGGGCTTGGTGATTGTGGGGATTAGCATACAGGAGTGCATGCTGTTACGGAAATAGTCAACTTGAGGGTTGTTTTGAAGACCCAGGTCAATATTGAAATCACCTCCCAGAATAATGTGATTTTTGTTGAGATTGTTATTTATGATAAGATTCCTTACATTGTTAGAGAATAAAACTATGTTGGTATTAGGAAATCTATAGATGGCACCGATTATCAGGGAGGATTTAAGGGATTTACTGGAGAACTTGGCAAAGGTATATTCACAATAGTCGTCTCTATCACTAATGACACTATTGCAAGTGAAGGTATCTTTGTAATATATTGCTGTACCGCCACCTTTTTTATTAGGCCTGCAGTTATGAATGGCTTTATAACCAGCTAAATTGTAGAGTTGGGTATAGTCATTACTTAGCCAAGTTTCTGTTAAAATGATGAAAGATAATTGAGTACCTAGTGCTGTAAGAAGTGCATTTATATCATCAAAATGTTTACCAAGTGACCTAACGTTTTGGTTGTAAACTGATAAGCAGGTGCTATTTAGGAGTTTGTTTTTTGCAAGATTTGCTGTGTAATACCTTCAATAATGATGATCAATGTGCTGATTTGTGTGGATATGGGACAGAAGATTTCGATCTGGATCAATATCAGTAAGCATATAGATAAGATAATGTCACGATACAATAAGATAAGCAATTTCAGGAACAGATGAAAACTAAATCTGCTGTAAAATAGAAAGTAATTATAGCAAAACACAGCAATATAATAATATAACAATACAATAAGAGCTTACAAAGTATTGAGTCTGCTAAAATTAGAGAATAATTATGGCAAAACACAACAATAAATGCAAGTAAACAAAAGAATTGAAACAATTAGAGGTAGAATAAAAGTCACTAGATAGCCATGGAGGATACACAAGTTTGGTGGAGAGAACAAAAAAATCAGTAGAGACTGTCAAGATGAATATATAAAAAAAATTTGACAAATGATAATTGTAAAGTAAAATAATCTTAAAGATAATAATTTTATTTAGCTTAGTTTTAACCTATAATTAGAATGAACTTAATTAAAAGAACAAAATGAGATCAATAATTGATTTCAATAAATGACATAGATCAATACAATTAAATTTACAATTTAAATGGAATAGGGTAAGATTAGATTTAAGAGTAAAATTTTACAATGAAACTGAGGTAGATGCTTGCATAAGTGCATGGAGACTTGATGGATTATTTAGGAAATTATATGAATGAGAGAACATTAGGTAAATGGTAAGGCAGAGACAGCACCTTAGACAAAGTTAGATTAAGTTAGGTTAGGCTTAGGCACTGAAAGAGTTATTTTAAGTACTGGCATTGGGTGGGCCCTTCCCATACTAATACTTACACCTTGTTTGGTCCCACTGCATGGGCTAAATATTTTAATCTCCTCCATCTGGATTCTACTCCTCCTGACGATTTCTCCCCCCCATAAACACCTTGTTGAATCAGTAGATGCCTCTGTTACTTTTAACCCCACCACTTACGGCACGCGTGTCATTGCTGCAGCTACTCGCTTAGCCGCTTTGTCCTGCATTGGGAAGACCCCTGTTCGGGTCTCCAAAAACGCGCGGTTAAATGCCAGTGTTGATACCGTTCTCTTCCCACACCATGTTGCAACTGATGTTAGGGATCTCAAAGACTGTCATGAGGATATTAAACATATCCTCGAAGCCCTAGGCCATTCTGTCCTCCAGGTGGACACGTTTACGCGACCCCCTCGTGGTCATCATCTTCAGCCCCTTCGAGTTGTGAAAATCCCCTTTGATTGTAGAGGCCCTTCCGCCCTCTATTATTCTTGCCAGTGCCAGATGCTCCGTTCAGGAGAACATTCCTTCTCCTAGACTTTGCAATAAGTGTTAGAAGTTTTGGCACGGTGTCTTCAAGTGCACAAGTACTGTGTATCTGTTACCTATCGTTCGTTACGGCTCGTGACCCTACAGCAGCCAAGCTTTAATTACGTCTAGGGATACGAGAAAACTGCTGTTCTCAAGAGCGGGTCACCAGTATAACCCCTTGATAAGTAATGAGCACATAAATAAAAATCTTCCTTTAGGACTGAAGAATAGATACAAAATATTATATAGATATATATTCAAGACAGTATAATATAAAAACACAGATGGTCAAGTTAACTTATACAACAAACAAGGTATTGTCCTTCTCCTAATATAGTATAATAAAATATGGCACAACAAGAAATAAACAGACTTATCTCCCACATGTTACTCCGTCGAGTCCCGTTCAGCTACTGAACTCTCGCTCGGTCGCTACCCACATTCTCACCTCCCGTCTGCCTCATCCAGGATGAGGGATGGAAACTAAGGACTTTTTTAATATTTAAAACTAATTGAACAACCACTTGTTCTCAAAACACACAAGAATGCAAATTACAGATAATAGTTACTTACAAAATATATAAGTACAATGCCACCTGTTTAATTACAAAAAAATAAACAATTATATATACTAAATAAAAGTGACATCTGGAACTTCTAAACTGAACAGGTCCAGCTTCCCGAATCAAACAGGTAATAGACGTGTGTAAAGCAACCGCGCTCCTGTCTCCACTGACGCTGCCACACCACACGATAATTTACCAAACACAATGTGTGTACATATACAAGCAATGATATAATGGAATAAAACAAGTTATTTTAAATTTATATACGTATTCTGCTAGGAGTACGTAACACTTCCACCTCCAAGAAAAAAAATGCAATAGATTGAAGATCAATGGCATTTTTTCAAAGTAAAAGGTATGACACTTGAGATTTATGGTATTGATTACACCAAACATGTAAAAGTAATAAGAACACAACTCTGAACAAAAATGAATACACTTCAAATATAGTCTTACAGGAAACTCAGAAATTTCAGTCTTATGACTATGTTCTACATATGTGTCACTGGAGTATGCAAATTTATCTCTCCAAGGTACTATCTCATTTATTTCACTTTGTTTCAGATCATATTTCACACTCCTATCTACAACAGTATCATTATTAGCATGAATAGAATTGTCAATAAAGGTAGCTGCTTTCACACAGTTATCATGGCAATTTAGCTTTTCATTTGTTTCTACTATTTCTCTAAGATCAGTCCCGTATTTCCATGTGATTCCTTTTCCACATGGTGAATTTTTCCAAGACAGACTCCATTTTCCATTTCTCCCCTTTTCTGGAGCTGAACTGCTAAATTGAAGCTGACTGGATGTTGAGTAGATTTGGGACTTCTCCTGGGTATGCTCTGACACAGACATCTGCTCTTCATCACTCTTGATCCTCTGTGGAACACATACTCTCGCCCAATGTATACTAAAATTAGAGAAATTAGCATTAAACCTCACAATTATGCATAAGACTTTCCCATTCATAGAACCTTCCGAAACACAAGACACCGACTTAGCAAACCTTTGACCTTCAAACCAAGAAATGCAACCCAAGATAAGTGCAAAGACTACCTGATCGAACTGACTCAGATGATCCATAAGGAACACAGAAATCAATTGCCTCATAACTCTGTCATAACGATCAGTGAAAGAAAACAGGCATATGCCTAGCAACCCGTTCTCGCAAATTTAATAAGTCAATATTGACTTATTAAATATGTGCATAGGTGACATACTTAACATAATAGATACCCTTAAAAAGATTCATAGAAAACACCGACCTTACCTAACCTTGTTAGTATCTTAAGATAAGCATCTTATTGCTTCGTAATTACAATTATTACCTAACCTATAATAGGTATAGGTTAAGTAATAATTGTAATTACGAAGCAAAAAGATGCTTATCTTAAGATACTAACAAGGTTAGGTAAGGTCGGTGTTTTCTATGAATCTTTTTAGGGGTATCTATTATGTTTAGTATATCACCTATGCACGTAGTTAATAAGTCAATATTGACTTTACGAATTTGCGAGAACGGGTTGTGCCTAGGCACCATATCTCAATCAGAACTCTCAAGACAAGTTCACACCCCCTGATGGTGAACTTGAACACAACACACACTTTCATCAACCGTCTAGTCTTCCAAAAGACTAAATAAAACATGCCGAAAACTTTACAACCCTCACCATCACTTTCCAAGTGATTTATGTCTGATGACAACCAATCAACCAAGAGGTTTAAGGGTCTTAACATCTGGAAAATGTACAGCAGATTACCTGAGAAACGCCCAAGGACAATCTGAAACCCTTCACAATGATTAACTCTAGGTAGGATAACCTTATCCCCCAGCTTGAAATGCACACCTGGAGCCTCAAACATCTGCTCCCCAGTATGATTTAATCCTTCACCCACAATATGACTCTGAAAGTCAACTCCAATATGACTCTGAATGTCAACACCAATATGACTCTGAAAGTCAATACCACACTTAAGTGGAACATACACTTTTATCACTCGTGCATCAAAATTAACTGGATCTGAATATAGAGACACTGCTCTAGCATAACTCACCACTTCCTCAGAACTGGATGCACAACCTACTTGAGTAAACTCTCTCTGCTCCACCACAAGGCTTGACAAAGATGTCCCACAGTCCATTACTTCACAAGAAAATGGCTCCTGCAGAATAAAAGTAGATTTCAACATCCTACACACACTCTGACTCAATGTACCCAATGAGAAATACTTACTCCACATAGAATAAGAATCACAACTCCGCAACTTAGATCCAATTGCTACTTTACCACTCTTAATGATTTTACCAAAATTTCCTCCCATGACTTCTGGAGCTGTTTGGAGTACTGTCTGCTCACAATCAATAATATCACTACCAAGCTGGGTCACATCCTCACAGACAACTGCAGAGGGAGGCTCAATGGGTCTCCATCTATTCAACAGAAGCTGATCCTCTGGCTGCTTTCCCACACTCTCCAAAACTGGATCTACAGTACAGACTGTCTCCTTGCTTCTCTCTGAAATCTTAGGGTCAGTTCTACTCAAAGCACTTAAATGAAGGGAATCTGAAACGAGCGGGCAAGTAACAGGTAGTTTGACCTCCTCCCCTATACTATCACCTTGACTAGGGTGAGGCGGGGCCTCTACAACAGACTTACTCTCGACAACTAATTCTAAACTTGGAGTGAGCGGGAATACTTCTGCCAACCCGACATCTTGTCCTAAACCATTCACTTGGCTGGAATACAGAGTCGTGGCTTTTAAGTTTCTCTCAGCTCCTGGCACAACGTTCGTAGTGAGCGGGCAAGACAATGGTACATGGACATCCTTTCCCAATTTATTGGAATAAAGCAGAGTCATAGTATCAGGCTTACTCTCAACAACTAAATCGGCCACACAGGAATCTGGAACAACCACATCCCACTTCTCCACTGAAGGGGTACTGGTTACTGGAACAAATGCTTGAGTAACAACATCAGAACTGACAACTGGATTTATATTAGTACTGACATCAGCACAGGTAGAATGGACAAAACCATCTTCTACAACAGGTTCATTCATAGAACTAATTTCCGCACAGGCAGAATAAACATGGTCTGCAACTGGCTGTTTACACAAACGGGGATCAATCTCACCCACAACATGATTTATGGCCACATCATTACCCAATATAACATCCACACCTGGGATGGGCAACTGTGTACTAACACCCACAGTGCATAAACTTGGTGTAATGGTGGATCTGAAATTAATGTCTATTAGAGGTACAGTTTTACATCCTGCAACACTCTGAAGAACAACAAACTTTCCAGTATCTCTCTTTTCAACATCAGAAAGAATACTGGATGAAAATATGGTTTGGGAAGCACCTGTATCACGAAGAATAACCACTGGCTTCCACTTCCCATTAATACACAAAACTTCACCTGAAGACATATATGGTGAATACTGTTTCACCCAATTGGGGTTTACAGTTACATGTTTATTAGTAAGTTTATTTTGCACACCTCTGCAATAAATGAGACCAGTTGGTCGTAACTCAGGGTGCAATATAAAACATGAATTAATTCCATGGCCTTTTCTCTTACAATGGGAACAGGACCTTACAGTGGACACACTTGTGGAACCAACTGTAGGTTTAGAAATAACCTTATTATTATTTGACATTCCTGACAATGAAGTAGCAGGGTTAGGTTTTGTAAGAGAAGAGCTCATGGGAGTAACTGGAGCACTAGGACGGGATGGATTCTGATAAGGAGTTCGGTGAGCATTATAATTTACTCTACGACTAGACTTAGGTGAAGTGGCCGTAAACTGGGCCTTAGTCAACAACTCATGCTCATCCGCGAGCTTTGACAGCTCATAAATGTCTGTTACATTCTTTTGTTCTGCCATAAAAGTAGACAACTGGTCTGGGAGACATGACAATACTTCTTCCATTATAAGAAGATTCTTTAGAGCATCAAAGTCAGTGAATGAAAGTGACTTTAACCATCTGTTGCAAAAATTCGTCTTCTGACGAGTAAAATCTGCTATTGTTTGATCACTTATCCTCCTTAGATTCCTAAACTTTTGCCTGTGTGCCTCTGGATTTAACTGATACGCATTTAAGATGCTTTTCTTTACAAATTCATAATCAAAACTATGAGCGTCAGGTAGGGATGTAAAAACCTCCTGACTACGCCCCTTAAATTGAGACTGCATAATGGCTACCCACTGATCCCTTGGCCAGTTCATACTGATGGCAATTTTATAAAAATGGGCAAAGAAAACCTCAGGATCCTCCTCATTGAACTTGGGTAACTCTATATACTTATTCATCCTGATGGGATTATTATCACTATTTATTGAAACATTACTAGTATTTCCATGCCCAGCTGCCATACGCTGTGATTCAAGCCTGAAGTTAGTGTCAGCCATTTGTTGTTGAATCTCTAATTGTTGCTTTTTTGTGGCTTCTATTTGCAACTGTGCCTCAATTTCTAACCGTGTAGTCTCAAGCTCCCTCTGCTGAGCTTCCGCCTCTAATATTGTCTGTTCTTTTTGAGCTTCAAGCTCTCTTTGACGAGCTTCAGCCTCTAATATTCTCTGTTCTTTTTGAGCTTCAAGCTCTAATTGGCGAGCTTCTAACTCAAGACGCTTTAACGTCATCTGCTCACTCGACTCCTCTTTTAACTCTTCTAGAATTTCTTCATCTAACTCCCCATTCTCAACAAAATGTGTCACAATGACTTTCAATATTTGGGCTTTAACCATTCTATTGTTGGCGGTCAAATCCAACTGATTTGCCATTTGTATTAACTCAGTCTTTTTAAGGCTCTGAATCCTTTCAAAGTCTGGGTGAGCCACCAACGCTGCAACTTTCTCCTCCATCGTTACTAACACTTGGCACTTGATTCACAACAATAATTAAAAACAATGGCACTGCACTACACTTCACTGTAAAATTGTCACCACACTGAAAATTCGCTTGGCCTCACTGTACAAACAAAATATATAGGATGACTTACCTCAAAATCGTGAAACGTTGTTACTTGACACACAGGAAGGCTTGCTTGGCACATGGAATAGTTCTTAAGAAACACACAGACACTTAACACACTGGTACCTAGGAAGGCAAGGTTAGATTAGCATAATTAAGGTTAAGTGGGAACAATATTTCCCGGCACAGGCCCCCATAACTCTTTGTTACCTATCGTTCGTTACGGCTCGTGACCCTACAGCAGCCAAGCTTTAATTACGTCTAGGGATACGAGAAAACTGCTGTTCTCAAGAGCGGGTCACCAGTATAACCCCTTGATAAGTAATGAGCACATAAATAAAAATCTTCCTTTAGGACTGAAGAATAGATACAAAATATTATATAGATATATATTCAAGACAGTATAATATAAAAACACAGATGGTCAAGTTAACTTATACAACAAACAAGGTATTGTCCTTCTCCTAATATAGTATAATAAAATATGGCACAACAAGAAATAAACAGACTTATCTCCCACATGTTACTCCGTCGAGTCCCGTTCAGCTACTGAACTCTCGCTCGGTCGCTACCCACATTCTCACCTCCCGTCTGCCTCATCCAAGATGAGGGATGGAAACTAAGGACTTTTTTAATATTTAAAACTAATTGAACAACCACTTGTTCTCAAAACACACAAGAATGCAAATTACAGATAATAGTTACTTACAAAATATATAAGTACAATGCCACCTGTTTAATTACAAAAAAATAAACAATTATATATACTAAATAAAAGTGACATCTGGAACTTCCAAACTGAACAGGTCCAGCTTCCCGAATCAAACAGGTAATAGACGTGTGTAAAGCAACCGCGCTCCTGTCTCCACTGACGCTGCCACACCACACAATAATTTACCAAACACAATGTGTGTACATATACAGGCAATGATATAATGGAATAAAACAAGTTATTTTAAATTTATATACGTATTCTGCTAGGAGTACGTAACAGTATCAATGTCCCATGTATGGTGACGATGATCATTCCAAGTCCGAGTGCACTTCTCCCTAGGCTCGCTGCCTCAATTGCGCTGAGGCCCACCCTACCGCCTCACGCTCGTGTATACACTACAAACTCGAGGAAGCCGTCCTCAACTTGAAACTCCGTGATCGTCTGACTTTTCCTGAAGCAAGACACCAAATTCGTCATCTCGCCCCTTTCGTGGGTGTATCCTACGCTCGTGTGTTGCGTTCTACCTCTCCTCGTCCTTCCCAACTTTCTCAGTCTCACAACCGTTTCCAGGCCTTAGACCCGAACATGCCCTCCACCTCCTCCCCTATTCCTTTGCGTCCTGTCCCCAAAGATCTCCCTCATGGTTCTCCATCTGGAGTTTTCCCCATTCCTACCCAGTCCACCATATCTCCTTTGTCTTCTTCCCCATCTCCGCCCAACTCTTTCTTCCCAACCCTACCCCCCAGTCTCTTGACCCTCCACGCCACCTATCTCTCCAGGTAGATGTCCATCATCCTCCCAGCAATCTGTGTTGTTCGCTCCCGTTCCTCTTCTCCTGCTGAGACCATTGAGTCTGTCGCCCGGTACGTTGTTACTGGAACGCCTGTCTCTTTGAGTCAGAAAAGTAAGCCTGGCTCGTCTCCTTCCTCCCCAGGGGGTAAGAAGGTATCGCTTTCTTCCTCGCCCCCTCCCTCTGACTCTATCACTACGTCCCCTCCCATTTCAGTGGTCGGGGGCCCCTGTCCCAGGTATGGAGGCTTCTTTCGTCCCCGATTCCCTCTCGCTTGCTGCCCTTGTTGAAGTGCACTCCCCGACTTCTGCCCCCCGCCATCCTCCAGCTATCCTTGACTGCCCGTCTCAGTTGTCACCACCTCTCCCGGACCCCATCAGTTCGCCTCTGGTCTGTCCTCCCGCTCCCTTCCCTCCATCCTTACTAAGTTTACCTATGCCCCTTAACCCTGATTTTGCTGACCCTGATCCTGAGATTCTTAATAAACTGTGTTCTTCTTTACCTTTGTTTCTTTATTGTTCTCTGTTACTGTCCTTTCTCTTTGATAATGTCTATTCTTCAGTGGAATATTTGTGGATGTTATGCCAACTTCCATGAACTCCAACTTCTAATTACAGTTTTCATTACTTTGTGTTTGTCTCCAGGAACCAATTGTTGCTCGTCCTGGTCACTTTTGTGGTTACTCCTTTCTTTCTCCCTCCCCCCCCCCCAGTAGGCCCATAACTCTACTGCTCTTAATTCGTTCTGATATTACCTTCGTCTCTATACTTCTTCCATCACTTATCCATTGTTCTGCTGCCCGTGTTTTTGTGGGTAAATGGTATACAGTCTGTTCCATTTATCTCCCCCCCAAATGTCCTGCTTTCCCTTCCTGATCTTAAGCACCTCCTGGACTCCTTGCCAGAGCCGTTGCTCCTTTTGGGTGATTTAAACTGTCGATATACCCTCTGGGGTGATGTTCTGACACACCTGAGGCCGCCTCCTCGAACCGTTCATCCTCGCTTCTTCTCTATCTCTTCTGAATTCTTTTGAGCCCACTCATGTGGACTCTCGGACTCGCACCCTTTCCTGTATTTCACGTGAAAGATTTCATGTGGTGGGTTCTTGATGACCTCTATAACAGTGATCATTTCCCCATCCTCATTTCCCTTTTTCTCTCACTCTCCCCTCTCCTTCCAGGGTGGCAGTTTGCCTAGGCTGACTGGTACCTATTCTCCCTCCGAGCAACACTCTGACCACTCTTGTCTGCCCCTTTCTCGCGCCGCCCTCCTTTTTCATGACACATTCTTCGACGCTTCCCTCCGCTCTATTCCTCGCTCTACCTCCCGAGGCACGCGGAAGTGCGTTCCCTGGTGGAATTGAGACTGTGCTCGGTCTGTTCGCTGTAAGCGTGCACCCTGGAAGAAATACCGACGCCGGCAGACGGCCGTCTCTTTTTTTTGTTCTGGAAGGTTAGTGCGGTAGCCCGTAGGACCATCCATACAGCTAAACGTGAGAATTGGAAATTTTTTTTTTCCACTATTACGTCCGATACTCCTCTGCCGCAGATCTGGAAGAAGATCCGCAAGATTGTTGGTAAGTTCTTTCACGATATCTCGCCGGTTCTAAACCTCCGTGGTAATCTTGTGGCGGACCCAGTGCAGGTCGCGACCGAACTGGGTTCCTACTTTTCTACCGTTAGCTCTGGTTCTCATCTTCCTAAATTCTTCCTTCTTCGTCAGCCTGTTGTGCAATCTCATCCCTTAGATTTCCACACTCGTCTCCGACTTCCCTATAACGATCCTTTCTCTCTTTCTGAACCTCGTTCTGCCCTGGCCCTCTGCGGATCTACAGCAGCGAGTTTGACGACGTTCATTGAGATGCTTCGCCATCTCCTTCCGTGCACGTCTCGGTCTTTACTGAGTCTATATAACCGTGTCTGGGAGTCGTCGTCAGTCCCTGAGGACTGGCTCGATGCCGTTGTACTCCGTATTCGGAAACCAGGCGCTCTCGGTACTTCCCTTACGTACTTCTGCCCTATTGCCCTCACGAGTTGTCTGCAATCTCTTTAAGCGTATGGTGAAGGTTCGTCTGATGTGGTCCTTGGAACACCATCACCACTCCTCTCCTCAACAATTTGGTTTCCGCAAGTGCCGAAGCACGACTGATGTCCTGGTGAACTTGGAGGTCTATATTCGTACTGCTTTTGCTGCGAAGACCTCCATTGCTGTTGTCCTTTTTGACCTGGAAAAGGCTCATGACACGGCTTGGAAATATCATATTCTGTCCCAGCTTCATTCTTTCGGTCTTCGTGGTAATCTCCCTCTCTTCCTCCAAAGCTTCCTCTCTCGTCGTTCCTTTAGAATATGGCTTGGTACCACTCTCTCTGCCTCTTTTCGGCAGTACTCCCGGTTTGGTGCCTTCTTTTGATAATTACTTTTCGGCAGTACGAAGGTGTGCCCCAAGGTAGTGTTCTGAGCACTATTTTTCTGGTTCCCCTCAATGGTCTTCTTTCCTCCCACCCTTCTGTTATCTTCTCCGCTCTTTATGTTGACGATCTTATTCTTTGCTGTCGAGGTGATGATTCGCCTCTCCTTTAACGGCGGCTTCAACTTGCGATTGATGCCGTGTCATCTTGGGCCACCAATAATGGCTTCAAGTTTTCTACAACCAAAGCTTGTGCTTTGACTTGCTCGGAAGCGGGTCGTTCTTCGTCCCTCTCTGTCGCTTCATGGTCATCCCCTTGTGTACAAAGAATCCGCGAAGCTTTTGGGGTTATTCTTTGACACTCGTTTGTCCTGGTCGACCCATATCTCCTACCTCAGAGTTTAATGCTCTAAGGCCCTTAACCTCCTCAAGGTTTTGTCCCATACTTTTTGGGGTGTGGATAGGCGCACACGCCTCTATTTGCACTCATCTCTCGTCCCGTCTAAACTCGATTATGGTTGCCCTGTATACTCTTCTGCTTCTCCTAATACTCTTCTCAATCTTGACCCCTTGCACCACATTGGGTTGCGCCTCAGCTCTGGTGCCTTTCGTTCCACTCCTACCCTCGGCTTATACGCTGACACTGGCTTCCATTCTCTCCAGGGCCTCCGTGATCGCTACTGTCTTTGCTATCTTGCAAGGTCCTTACCGCATCCTTACTCTCGCCTCTGTCATGCTTTGACTTTTACCCCCTCCATTGGTTACTGTTCTACTTCACAACCTTCCTCTTTCTGTTCGTTTGTCTTGCTTACAAGATTCTCTTTCAATTCGTCTTACCAATGTTTCTCCTCGTATTGTTCCGTCTTTGCCCCCGAGGAGGGTCCCCTTTCCCAAATTTTGTACTTCCCTGACCTGTATCACTAAAACTTTTACCCCTCCTACAGTCCTGAAACGCATTTTCTTTGAGCACTTTTCTTCACACTCCCACTCCGTTTCAATCTTCACCGATGGGTCTAAGTCTGCTGACGGTGTGGGCTACTGTTGTTTTTCCTGACCATACTTATGTGTCGCCTCCCTCCGGAGGCTAGCATCTTCACAGCATAACTTTATGCTATACTACATGCTCTTCGTCTCCTGCTTTCTCGTTGTCAATCCTCCTTTGTGGTGGTAATTGATTCTCGTAGTGCCCTCATGGCTTTAGGGTCCTTTAATCCGGTCTACCAAGTGATCATTGAGATTCAACATTGGTCGCTTATCTCCAGTAAATTTAAGTCGGTAGAGTTTTGCTGGGTTCCCAGCCATGTTGGAGTCTCTTTAAATGAGTGTGCGGATGCTGCTGCTAAGGAAGCAATCCGCACCTGTCTCTTCTCTCATAAACGTATTCCGTATTCCGACTTTTACCCGTTATTCATTCCTCCATCCTTTCCCTTTGGCAGGGTTGGTCTTCTGTTATTGGTAACAAACTGCGTACTCTTAAGGGTCACGTGTCCCCTGTGGCTTTCCTCATACCACCGAAACCGGCAGTGTGAAACGGTTCTGGCTATTATACGTCTTGGGCATACATGTTTAACTCATGGTCACTTAATGGACCGTCGCCTTGCTCCTTATTGTCCAAATTGCTTTGTTCCTCTTACAGTCGTGCACATTCTTGTTGAGTGTCCTTACTTCCAGGACGAGCGTGTCTTGCTTTCCAACCGTCCCTCACTGTCACTTGTCCATCGATAGAATCCTTGGTCAATCGGATACTTTTGATATCGTTTGCCTTATGCGTTTCGTTCTCGTATTGACATCCTTGGTGATATTTAGCGCCCTCTGATTATTTCGCACATTTGGTGGTGCTACATAGCCTTCCCGGTTTGGTGCCTTCATTTGATAATTACTTATTTGGTCTAACAGCATTTGTCATGAGTGACTAATTTTCGTGGAATAAACTGGTTTAAGTGAACAGGAAATAATGAAGCAGAAGATTTTCTAAATTAATTGACGAATGCTTTTTTATGCTACACATTAAGGAACCAACGAGGGAAATATTTTAAACATGGTATTAAGTAACAGGGAAACGCAAATTAATGACAGCGAAAGAGGGAGTGAGTTAGGGAACAATGATATCAGATTTAGTATAGAATGGAATAGATTTGTAGGAAAAAATCTGTTCAGATTCTCGAATAGATTTTGATGCCTAAGAAATATTTTGGGTCAAATAGATTGGGAAGTCATGGGCATTGGGGTGGAGGGGGGGGTTGGCTGATCTTGGAGCGAGAGGTGAACCCAGCGATTCGTTGATGTGAAAAGAGATATCGATGTTGTTTCAAAATATATTTTAATTAAAAATGTTCTAAGCAAATCATAGGAATACATTATACCATACAAATTGAGTAGATCGAATAATAATTACTCGAAATAGTTTACAAAGGATCTGAAGAACCTTATAGGTAGAAAGAGTTTGGTATAAAAAGATGAAGAATGGGGAAGTCAGTTTAGAACAAGAACTCGACCAACAGGCTAGAAATGTTAGGGATAAGGAGGGCAAATGTAACTAAGAAGTTCGCATAGCAATACAGGCAAAAGACAAATCCAAAAGTCTTTTTTCAGTTATATCGATCAAAGATTAGGGAAAGGATAGGATGATCCATTAAAAACTGAGACACGTCAGATAGTGAATAATGACAGATGGGTAGTATTTTTAATCAATATTTTATCTCTATTTACTAAAGAGAAACTTAACTCTATGCTTTCAATCGAACAAGTCTGGGGGTGGGGACGAGGACAGAATGACTAATTTAGCAGTTACCAGGGAGGATGTTATTAAACATATAGGAAAACTCAAACCAAACAAATCCCCAGGGCCGGGTGAAGTGTTTGCCAGGCTGCTTAAACAATGCAAAAAGGAGCTTTGTGAGCCACTGTCTACCATATTTAATAAATCAATCGTCAGGCAGAGTGCCAGGGTCAGGGAAGTAAAGTAAATTTTACTGAGAAAAGTACATAGTTGTTTTACAAACATAATGTTGGATATATAGATAGAGCTAGTATATACAATACCTAAAGCCACTAATATGCATAGCGTTTCGGGCAAGGTTGCTTATGTGGTATAAATTTTTAAGAAACCAGATGGATCACTTGCTTCAAACTATCGGCCAATTAGCCTAACTTCTATTGTGGGACCCTTCCGCCCTCTGTTATTGTTGCTGGTGGCAGCAAGAACTAGAGGGTGGAAGGGTCCTGGAATAAAATTATAGCAAGTTCGTTAACCATGAACGGCCATTTGTAAATCCATGTTGTGAATTATTTATTAATGAGATGAATTATTTTATTTAAGACGAAGCCCCCATCCCCGTTCAGCTCGTTGATGCCAAGAGGTGGGCTTCGTGGACAGCTGCCGGAGTGTGATGCTCCTTGGGATAGTCCTCTGTCCTTTTGTAGCCTTGTGCTCCTGCTGCTGTCATCTCAAATTTTGCTGAATAACTTTTCCTTTTCCTTCTGTTTTGTTTTTCTCCCCCTCTTCTCCTATCTGCTAATCGTTTCCTCCCGACCTTTTGCGTGTTTTGGTTATTCCTTTGGACTTCTTCTATTTTGACGTCCGGGTGCTTGAGGAGACATACTCTTGCACCCGTAGAACTGTAGTACCCAACGTCGAGAGCGAGGGGAACCGTTTATTGTCAATCCCCCCTTTCGTCACTGAACCCGATTTAGACGGACAGACGGTTCTTAAGGTGGCATTTGTGGGGCGTATACTCACGACGCACCCCTAAGAGGCCCTGGCATGATCGGCGATAGCTTCTTGTTGGGTGTCTTGCCTCTAATTGTGGCTCAATGGTGGGCATGGAGACACATTCGTGAATGATTGTTTATGGTTCGTACCTATGTTGTGTTCTGTTCCTCCTTTACCTTCTAAGACTCGTGAGGTGGGCGACCAAGCCCCCGAGTCAGTCCGTGTTGGAAGACCGGGCTCTGTAGCCTCTGCTGCATTGGGCCCTGACCTTGCTCCTCCTTTGGCCTCTCTGACTTCTCCCTTCAGATCCCCTCCCTCCCTCTGTGGTTGGGTCGAGCCCCAAGCCCCCAGTGGTGACTACCTCGTCCCCTGGCGCGGCTCCGTCTCTAGTTGTAACTACTGCGCCTTTTAACCCCTCTCTCTCGAGGGGTTCCCAACGCCGTCCTCGACACGGCCGCACTCGCTCAATTCCTTCCCGTTCTGATGCCTATCAAGCCTTGTTTGGTCCCGCTTCCTAGGCCAAATACTTTGATCTCCTCCTTTTTGATTCTGCGCCTCCTGACAATTTCTCCCTCCATCGACATCTTTTTGATTCCATGGATGCCTCTGTTACCTTCAGCCCTACTTCTCTCGGTACACGTGTCCTTGCTGCTCCTTCTCAGGAGGCAGCTTCCCGCTTGCCTGCCTTATCCTGCCTTGGCGAGACCCCTGTTCGGGTCTCAGAACGCTCAGTTGAATGCCAGTGTTGGCACTATTCTCCTCCTACCCTATGTTGCAACCAGTGTTCGGAATCTGCAGGACTGCCACGATGATTTTCCGCATATCCTCGATGCCCAGGGGCCATTCTGTCCTCCGGGTTGACATGTTTACTCGTCACCCTCGTGGTCGTCGCCGTTAACCCCTTCGGGTTGTGAAGATTACCTTTGATGGTAGGACCCTTCCATCCTCTGTCATTCTTGCTGGTGCCAGGTGCTCTGTCCAGGAGTACATTCCTTCTCCAAGGCTCTGTAACAAGTGCTGGAGGTTTGGGCATGGTGCCCTCCGCTGCTCTGGGACTGTTTCTCTGTCCTTTGTGCGGGGGCGAAGGTCATTGTAAGTCGGAGTGCACTTCTCCCCAGGTTCGCTGCTTCAACTGCGGTGAGGCCATCCTACCTTCTCCTGTGCGTGTATTCATTGCAAGCTTGAGGCAGCCGTCCTCAACTTGAAGCACCGGGAGCGTTTATCTTTTCCTGAAGCGAGGCGCCAGGTTCGCCGGCTCCAGCCTTATGCTAACGTCTCGTATGCTCGCGTGTTGCGCTCTTCCTACTCCTCGTGCTTCCCACCTTCCTCAGACTCACAACCGTTTCCGGGCCTTGAACCCTGATACGCCCACTGCCCCCTCCTCTGCTCCTTTGAGTTCTGTCCCGAAGGGTCCCCCTCCTGGTCCACTGTCTGGGGTTCCCCTTCTTTCTACCCGGTCTGTCATGTCTCCTGTGTCTTCTTCCTCGTCTCCCTCCGATCCTCCTTCCCATCCTTCTCCTCCATCTATTGACTCTCCCCGCCGCCTGTCGGTGCGGGCTGATGTCCATCGCTCCCCTAATGGCCGTCGTGTGTGCTCTCGTTCAGCTTCTCCTGTGGAGACGCTGGAATCCGTTGCTCGGTATGTAGTTGCTGGGACACCGGTCTGTAAGTCAGAAGCGTAAGCCTGGCTCCTCTCCTTCCTCCTCCCCGGCGGGTAAGAAGGCTTCGCGGTCTTCCTCGGCCCCTACTATCGAATCTCTTGCTCCTTCCCCTCCCGTTTCGGTGGTTGCGCCGCCTGTTCCTGCTATGGAGGTTTCTTTGCCCCCTGCTTCCCTCTCAATTGCTGCCTTTGCAGCAATTGCACTCACCTCCTGCCTTTGCAGGTGCACTCACCTCCTCCTACTCCCCATATTCCTCCTGCTGTCCTTGACTGCTCCTCTTTTTTTATCTCCTCCTCTTCCTCCTCCAGACCCCGCCCGCCCACCTCTGGACTGTTCTCCTGCTACCTTCCCTCCGTCTTTGCTCGGTTTACCCATGCCCCCTAACCCTGACTTTGCTGACCCTCATCTTCTTTAACGTGCTGTGTTGCTCATTCGCCTTTGTTTCTTCCTTGTTCTCTGTTGTTGTCCTTTCTCTTCTCGTCGATGTCAATTCTTCAATGGAACGTTCGAGGTTATTACGCCAATTTCCTCAAACTCCAACTTCTCATTTCGCGGTTTTCGCCCCTTTCGCCCCGCTCCAGTAGCCGATGCTTGGTGCTCGTCCAGGTCGTTTTCGTGGCTATTCCTTTCTCTTCCCCCCTCCCCCAGCCATTGCTGGGGCTTCTAATTCTTCTGCTCTCTTGATTCGTGCTGATGTTCCCTTTGTTCCTTTACTTTTCCCTTCGCCTCTCCATTGTTCTGCTGCTCGTATCTTTGTGGGGAAATGGTACACAGTTCGTTCCATTTATCTCCCCCTGAGTGTCTCGCTTTCTCTTCCTGATTTGAAACACCTCCTAGACTCCTTGCCGGAGTCTGTGCTCCTGCTGGGTGATTTCCATTGTCGTCATTCTCTTTGGGGTGATGTTCTGACGAATACCCGAGGTCGCCTTCTTGAGCTGTTTCTCCTCTCTTCTACCCTGTCTCTTCTGAATTCTGGTGAACCCACTCATTTGGACTCTCGGACTCGCACCCTTTCCTGTCTTGATCTTTCTCTCTGCTCTTCTTCTCTTTACTTAGATTTCGCGTGGCAGGTTCTTGATGACCTCCATGGCAGTGATCATTTCCCTATCCTTGTTTCCTTTTTCTCTTTTCGCCCTTCCCTCTCTTTCCATAGGTGGCAGTTTACTAAGGCGGACTGGAACCTATTTACCCTCAGTGCTGCTCTCTCTGACCTCTCCCTTCTGCCTCTCCCTGGCGCTCTCCTCCTTTTTCATGACACTGTCTTCGACGCTGCCCTCCGCTCTTCCTCTCGGGGTCCACGGAAGTGCATTCCCTGGTGGAATGCGGACTGTGCTCGGGCTGTCCGCTGTAAGCGTGCAGCCAGGAAGAGGCACCGCCGTAGGCAGACGACCGATTCTTTTCTTTTCTTTCAGAAAGCGAGTGCAGTGGCCCGTAGGGCCATCCGTACGGCTAAACGTGAATGTTGGGCTTCTTATGTCTCCACAATTACGTCCGAAACCCCTCTGGCCCAGATCTGGAAGCGTATCCACAAGATAGCGGGTAAGTTCGTTCCCGATGTTTCCCCGGTCCTTCACCTCCGTGATACTCTTGTGGCGGACCCGTTGCAGATCGCTACCGAACTGGGTTCCCACTTTTCTTCTGTTAGCTCTGGTCTTCATCTTCCCCAATCTTTCCTTCTTCGTAAACCTGTCCTTGAGTCTCGTAATTTAGATGTCTGCACTCGTGTTCGACTTTCCTGTATCGATCCCTTCTCCCTCTCTGAACTTCGTTCTTCCCTGGCCCTCTGCGGTTCTACGGCGGCGGGCTCCGGTGGTATTCAATATGAGATGCTTCGCCATCTCCCTCCATGCACGTCTCAGTATTTACTGAGTCTGTATAATCGGATCTGCGAGTCATCGTTAGTCCCTGAGGACTGGCTCGATGCCATTGTCCTCCCTGTTCGCAAACCGGGGTCTCTGGGAACTTCCCCTATGGACTTTCGCCCTATTGCCCTCACAAGTTGTGTCTGCAAAATCTTTGAACGTATGGTTAACGTTCGTCTGATATGGTTCCTAGAACACCATCACCTCCTCTCCCCTTCTCAATTTGGTTTCCGCAAGTGCCGCAGCACGACAGATGTCCTGGTGAACTTGGAGGTCTATATTCGTACTGCTTTTGCTGCGAGGACCTCCGTTGTTGCCGTCCTTTTTGACCTGGAAAAGGCTTATGACACCACTTGGCGATATCATATTCTATCCCAGCTTCATTCTTTTGGTCTTCGTGGTCATCTCCCTCTCTTTCTCAGCAGCTTCCTCTCTCGTCGTTCCTTTCGGGTGCGCCTTGGTACCGCTCTCTCTGCCTCTTTTCAGCAGTACGAAGGTGTGCCCCAGGGTAGTGTTCTGAGCACTACTCTTTTTTCTGGTTGCCCTCAATGGTCTTTTCCTCTCTTCCTTCAGGTGTCTTCTCTGCTCTCTATGTCGATGATCTTACCCTTTGCTGTCAGGGTGATGATTCGCCTCTCCTTCAGCGCCGGCTTCAACTTGCGATTGATGCCGTGTCGTCTTGGGCCACCGATCATGGCTACAAGTTCTCTACTTCTAAGACTTGTGCCATGTCTTTTACTAGGAAACGGGTCGTTCTTCGTCCCTTTTTGTCACTTACTGGTCGTCCCCTTGAGTACCAAGATTCTGCGAAGCATTTGTGGTTATTCTTTGACACTCGTTTGTCTTGGTCTCCCCATATCTCTTACTTCCGTGTTGAGTGCTCTAAGGCCCTTGCCCTCCCATACTTCTTGGGGAGCGGATAGGCACTCTCTCCTTCCTTTAAATTCCTCTCTCATCCTGTCTAAGCTCGATTATGATTACCCTGCTTACTCATCTGCTTCTTCTACTCTTCGCCGTCTTGATGCTTTGCACCATTCTAGATTGCGCCTCAGTTCTGGTCCCTTTCGTTCGACTCCCGTCCTTAGCTTGTATGTTGACACTGGCTTCCTGTCTCTCCAGGACCGCCGTGATCGCTACTGTCTTCGCTATCTTGCGCGGTCCTTACAACATCCTTTCTCTCGCCTCTGTCGTGCTTTAACTTTTACCCCTCCTGCGGTTCCTGTTCCTCTTCACCACCTCCCTCTTTCTGTCCGGTTATCTCGCTTACAGGATTCTCTTTCCGTTCGTGTTTCTAATGTTTCTCCTCGTGTTGTTCCTTCTTTGCCCCCGTGGAGGGTCCCCCTTCCGCAGTTTTGTACATCCTTGACCCGCATTACTAAAGCTTTTACCCCTCCTACGGTTCTAAAACGCCTTTTCCTTAACCACTTTTCTTCTCACACCCTCTCCGTTTCTGTCTTCACCGATGGGTCTAAGTCTGCGGACGGTGTTTGCTACTCTGTTGTTTTTCCTGATCGCACTTATATGTTGCTTACCTCCGGAGACGTAGATCTTTACAGCGGAGCTTTATGCTATTCTCTATGCTCTTCGTCTCCTGCTTTCTCGTTGTCAGTCTTCGTTTGTAGTTGTGGTTGACTCGCGTAGTGCCCTCATGGCTCTCGGGTCCTTTAATCCGGTTCATCCAGTAGTTGTCGAGATCCAGCATTGGCTCTTTCTTGTTCACAGTATATTTAAGTCGGTTGAGTTTTGTTGGGTTCCCAGCCATATTGGTGTGTCTTTAAATGAGCGTGCGGATGCTGCCACCAAGGAAGCTGTCCGCTCTTGTCCTATCTCTCGTAAAGGTATTCCATATTCCGACTTTTACCCGGTTATCCATTCCTCCATTCTTACCCGTTGGCAGGCTTCTTGGTCGTCTGTTACTGGTAACAAACTTCGTACTCCTAAATGTTGTGTTTCCTCGTGGCCGTCCTCCTGCCACCGTAACCAGCATTAGGAAACAGCTCTGGCGAGGTTGTGTATTGGCCATACTCGCTTAACCCATAGTCACTTGATGGAGCGCCGCCCTGCTCCTTATTGTCCTAATTGCATTGTCCCTCTTACGTTCGTGCATGTCCTTCTTGAATGTCCTGACTTCTAGGGCGAGCGTGTGTCTTGCTTTCCGACCGCCCCTCATGGTCACCTGTCCCTCAATGGAATTCTTGGTGACTCGGATACTTTTGATATCGTTCGCCTTATGCGTTTTGGTTCTCGTATTGGCATCCTTGGTGATATTTAGCGCCCTCTGATTATTCCGCACATTTGATGGGGCTACATAGCCTTCCCTGTTTGGTGCCTTCTTTTAATAATTACTTCCTTACTTATTACCTTTATTCCTTGCCCGCGGTGAACATGCCTAAACGCTTGCATTTATGAAGCAGAAGGTTTGGCCTAACCAGTGCATGTGCCAAGCCGCCAACAAATGTCTAGGCTTTTGTTGTGATGCTCAGCTTCTCTGGTTAGTTACCGCTAATGGTCTTCCCCCATTCAACTGAAGTGGTTAAACGTTCTAATCAGTGTTCTTGATTTCTTTGACGTTTTCGCCGTCTTAGCTGGCGAGTGGTTGATAAATTGGGTTATCTCGATGGAGCTTCTCCTTTGTATCCTTGCGAGACACCTTGCCCTCCATTATGGTTTCACCTGCTTCATTATCCTGTCAATATCTGCCCTTATCTCCTGGTAGTCGCACAGGGCCATTGTGTGTGCCATTATTCCAAGAATAATTACTAGCCAGACAATGACACGACAGCATTTAACAAGAGCATATTTACATAATCCCGGGTTTTATTTATATTACAAATTTAGTACTGTGCCTGGATGTACCTGGATGGGGGGGGGGGTTCTCGAAGTTGTTCTACTACCCAAGCCCTGCCCGGGGCCGGGCTTGACTCGAGAGAGCTTGGTTCAACAGGCAGTTGCTTGGAGCAGCCTGCAGGTCCATATATCCACCACAGCCTGGTTGGCCTGGCACTTCTTGGAGAAAACTCTCCAGTTCTCTCCTGGAGATGTCCACGTTTGTTCCGGGAATATTTCTTATGCTCGCTGGGAGGATGTTGAACAATCGTGGACCTCTGATGTTTATACAGTGTTATCTGATTGTGCCTATGGGACAGCTCGAGGATGGATCTATTCTGCATTTCCTTCTATATCGTTCAATCTAGTATATGTAGATTTGGGACCTGGCCCTCAAGTACTTTCCTTATGTATATTACTTGATACCTCACTCGTCTTTTTTTTTTTTTTTTTTTTTTTTTTTTTTTTAGGGAAAACTTTTGAAGAGCTTTGAGACGATCCCAATTATTTAGATGCTTTATCGTGTGTTTGTGTGTGTGTGCCGCATATGTTCTCTGTATTCCCTCTATTTCAGTAATCTCTCCAGCTCCGAAGGGGGAAGCGAGTATATAGCAGTACTCAAGACGGAACAGAAGTGATTTTAATAGTACAACCATTGTGATGGGATGCAGACGATGAGTCACAATAACGTGGCTGAAGATATGAAGACTAAACCACACACCAGAAAATTAGGAGATGACGTTTCGGTCCGTCCTGGACCATTATCAAGACAATCGACTTGATAATGGTCCAGGACGGACCGAAACGTCGTCGACTCCTTATGTGTGGTTTAGTCTTCATTGTGATGATCTATGAATTTGAAGGTTCCCATAATCCATCCTATCATTTTTCTGGCTGATGCTAAATTTGTTTGGTTACACGCTCTAAACTTTTGGTCTTCAAACATTATTCCTAGATATTTTACATAATACTCTTAAAAAACAATAAAAGCTGCCCTACTATGGGCAAATTTGATTGTGTTCCTACCCTGTATTTTCTTTAATGTTCTCATTTTTACCGTACCTGAGTACCCGGAATTAATCAATGTTAAACATCATGTTATTTTCTCCTGCCCAGTCGAAAACATTATAATTTCCACACACACTGAAATCACAATAACATGGTATATCAAATATACAAATACACAATGGCCGTGAAATTTGTGGCCCTTGTAGACTTCTTGATTTAATATATCACGCAATTGTGATTTGTGTGTGTTGAAGCTGAAGAGGTAGAACATCGGGTTGACAGAGCCCGGGTGCATGGGGAGAATTGTGTGAAACCCCGGTTTGTGCTTCGTAGAAGCTGCGGGGGATCCTTGTGAGGGCAGTAGCACTCCAGGATGCAATTCTTTTACCATGTCATGGTAGTTGACTAATGTGCATCTGGGATCATCCCGAGCGTAAGTTCGAACCCTCCTCTCGGCCTTTGTGGATTTGTTCTTTATAATTTCTGCTTGTAGTTTATCAATGTCTTCAACAGAAATAATTTTCAAGCTGACTTTTTGTGGCATCTGCAAATGATACGATGCTGTGACTTGTATTTTTGTATATATCTGCTTTGAGTATAAGAAAAAGCTGAGGTGCAGGGACTGTACCCTGAGGCTCATAGTTTTTAACTGCACTTGAACTCGATTTTAAATGGTTTACTTACTGTGTTCTGTTCCACAGAAAATGGAATATCCACCAACCTACTTCACCTGATTAACTACATTTTGTGTGCTAAACACTCCATGGTCACAATTATGAAATGCCTTTGAAAAGTCCATGTATACCACATCTGAATTCTGTTTCTTCTAATACCTCAGTAATTTTGCCGTAGTGGTAAAGTAGCTGCGAGAGGCATGATATTCCCGCTCTAAATCCATGTTGACCTGGGTTGTGGAGAACATTGGTCTCCATGAAACAGAAGACCTGACTTCTGATCACACTCTCAAATACTTTTATTATGTGAGACGTTTGTGCAACAGGTCCCTAATTCTTAGCCAATGCTTTGCTTTCCCTCCTTGTGAGAAGAGATATACCACATTCGCTTAAATCAATAAATATATCTCTTGTATCAAAGCTCTTTCTCCACACTTTGCTACCAGCACTTATTTCTTAATAAATACTAAATTCCACGAATCTGGACCCGGGCTGAGTGTATGGGCATTATTACAAACCTTACCTCCTATGGAGGTTAGTTTCAAGTATAAAATGTTGGTGGACACAGTGGAGTGTGATTGATAGGAAAATATCTACAGCTGATATCAGAGAGGCCGCGAGTCACCAGTAATACTCCGCCCAGTAAAGTAGTGCCATCTCAGCTGGAGATTGTCAGGAATAAGTGCCTTCCATTGATAATTACTTGTCAGGAATAATGTGAATTGCAAAAGCCTAACTATGTGAGGGAAAAATAGACTCGATCTAAAAGCATGCATCGGGAATATGGTAAATAAAGTCAATAAAGGTTTTGATTGCAAATCTAAAGATTAGAGTATTAAGGGGCAATGACGCAAGAGAGTAGGACGCCATCTTGAAGTGAGGGGAGTGGATACATTGAAGACCAGACCTTGCTATCGGAAGATTTTCTCCGGCCGTACCGTCAGATAAGCCCTCATTACTTGTTATCAGGGATGCAAGATATTGTAGAGTAGTTATGCAGACCTTGGAGATGTTCTATAAGAGAGAGTCCAAGTTTCCTAGAGGTGTATATATATGTGTTGATAGCTGTGGTGGCTGTGTGCACAGTTCCGGGTTTGGAACGGTGAGCTTTAAGGTACCTAGAGCCCTCTAGGGACTTATTCATAATGACCTTGTGTAGTAAAGAACAGCATTTAATATATGGAATATCGTTTGTCTTAAACGTATAAATTTGTGTCTTTATACTAGGCTGTTTCCCTTACTCCTTGATTTTCCCCTAGGTACAAGTAAGTAAGTAATTATCAAAAGAAGGCACCAAACCGGGAAGGCTATGTAGCACCATCAAATACGCAAAATAATCAGAGGGCGCTAAATATCACCAAGGATGCCAATACGAGAACAAAAACGCATAAGGCGAACGATATCAAAAGTATCCGAGTCACCAAGAATTCTAGCGAGGGACAGGTGACCGCGAGGGGCGGTCGGAAAGCAAGACACACGCTCGTCCTGGAAGTCAGGACATTCAAGACGGACATGCACGACCGTAAGAGGGACAATGCAACTAGGACAATAAGAGCAGGGCGGCGCTCCATCAAGTGACCATGGGTTAAGCGAGTATGGCCAATACGCAACCTCGCCAGAGCTGTTTCCCACCGCCGGATACGGTGGAAGGAGGACGGCCACGAGGAAACACAACATTTAAGAGTACGTAGCTTGTTACCAGTAACAGACAACCAAGAAGCCTGCCAACGGGAAAGGACTGAGGAATGGATAATCGGGTAAAAGTCGGAATACGGAATGCCTTTACGAGAGATGGGACAAGAGCGGACAGCTTCCTTAGCGGCAGCATCCGCACGCTCATTTAAAGACACGCCAATATGGCTGGGAACCCAACAAAACTCAACCGACTTAAATTTACTGTGAACGAGAAACAGCCAATGCTGGATCTCGACAACTACTGGATGAACTGGATTAAAGCACCCGAGAGCCATGAGGGCACTACGAGAGTCAACAACAACCACAAAGGAAGACTGACAACGAGAAAGCAGGAGACGAAGAGCATAGAGAATAGCATAAAGTTCCGCTGTAAAGATGCTAGTCTCCGGAGGCAAGCGACACATATAAGTGCGATCAGGAAAAACAACAGAGTAGCCAACACCGTCCGCTGACTTAGACCCATCGGTGAAGACAGAAACGGAGCGGGAGTGAGAAGAAAAGTGCTCGAGGAAAAGGCGTTTTAGAACTGTAGGAGGGGTAAAAGCTTTAGTGATACGAGTCAAGGATGTACAAAACCGCGGAAGAGGGACCCTCCA
This sequence comes from Procambarus clarkii, assembly GCF_040958095.1. Taxonomy (NCBI): domain Eukaryota; kingdom Metazoa; phylum Arthropoda; class Malacostraca; order Decapoda; family Cambaridae; genus Procambarus; species Procambarus clarkii. The sequence continues at coordinate 7,849,266 of NC_091182.1, read as the reverse complement.
CGGGGGCAAAGAAGGAACAACACGAGGAGAAACACCAGAAATACGAACGGAAAGAGAATCCTGTAGGCGAGATAACCGGACAGAAAGAGGGAGGTGGTGAAGAGGAACAGGAACCGCAGGAGGGGTAAAAGTTAAAGCACGACAGAGGCGAGAGGAAGGATGTTGCAAGGACCGCGCAAGATAGCGAAGACAGTAGCGATCACGGCGGTCCTGGAGAGACAGGAAGCCAGTGTCAACATACAAGCTAAGGACGGGAGTCGAACGAAAGGCACCAGAACTGAGGCGCAACCCAGTATGGTGCAAAGCATCAAGACGGCGAAGAGTAGAAGGAGAAGCAGACGAGTAAGCAGGGCAACCATAATCGAGCTTAGACAGGACGAGAGAGGAATGTAAAGCAAGGAGAGTGCGCCTATCTGCCCCCCAAGAAGTATGGGACAAGACCCGAAGGAGGGTAAGGGCCTTAGAGCACTCAACACGGAGGTAAGAGATATGGGGAGACCAAGACAAACGAGTGTCAAGGAATAACCCCAAAAGCTTCGCGGAATCTTTGTATTCAAGGGGATGACCATAAAGTGACAAAGAGGGACGAAGAACAACCCGTTTCCGCGTAAAAGTCATGGCACAAGTCTTAGAAGTAGAGAACTTGAAGCCATGACTTGTGGCCCAAGACGACACGGCATCAATTGCAAGTTGAAGCCGGAGTTGAAGGAGAGGCGAATCATCACCCTGACAACAAAGGGTAAGATCACCGACATAGAGAGCGGAGAAGACACCAGAAGGAAGAGAGGAAAGAAGACCATTGAGTGCAACCAGAAAAAGAGTAATGCTCAGAACACTAACCTGGGGCACACCTTCGTATTGCTGAAAAGAGGGAGACAGAGCGGTACCAAGGCGCACCCGAAAGGAACGACGAGAGAGGAAGCTGCGGAGAAAGAGAGGGAGATGACCACGAAGGCCAAAAGAATGAAGTTGAGATAGGATATGATAACGCCAAGTGGTGTCGTAAGCCTTTTCTAGGTCAAAAAGGACGGCAACAACGGAGGTCTTCGCAGCAACAGCAGTACGAATATAGACCTCCAAGTTCACCAGGACATCTGTCGTGCTGCGGCACTTGCGGAAACCAAATTGAGAAGGGGAGAGGAGGTGATGGTGTTCCAGGAACCACATCAGACGAACGTTAACCATACGTTCAAAGAGTTTGCAGACACAACTTGTGAGAGCAATAGGGCGAAAGTCCTTAGGGGAAGTACCCAGAGACCCCGGTTTGCGAACAGGGAGGACAACGGCATCGAGCCAGTCCTCAGGGACTGACGACGACTCCCAGATCCGATTATACAGACTCAGTAAATACTGAGACGTGCTCGGAGGGAGATGGAGAAGCATCTCATAATGAATACCATCGGAGCCCGCCGCCGTAGAACCGCAGAGGGACCAGGGCAGAACGAAGTTCAGAGAGAAAGAAGGGATCATTATAGGGAAGCTGAAGATGAGTGCAGAAATCTAAAGGACGAGACTCAAGGACAGGTTTACGAAGAAGGAAAGATTGGGGAAGACGAAGACCAGAGCTAGCAGAAGAAAAGTGGGAACCCAGTTCGGAAGCGACCTGCAACGGGTCCGCCACAAGAGTATCATGGAGGTGAAGGACCGGTGAAACATCGGGAACGAACTTACCCGCTATCTTGCGGACACGCTTCCAGATCTGGGCCAGAGGGGTTTCGGACGTAATTGTCGAGACATAAGATGCCCAACATTCACGTTTAGCCGTACGGATGGCCCTACGGGCCACCGCACTCGCTTTCCGAAAGAAAAGAAAAGAATCGGTCGTCTGCCTACGGCGGTGCTTCTTCCAGGCTGCACGCTTACAGCGGACAGCCCGAGCACAGTCCGCATTCCACCAGGGAACGCACTTCCGTGGACCCCGAGAGGAAGAGCGAGGAATAGAGCGGAGGGCAGCGTCGAAGACAGTGTCATGAAAAAGGAGGAGAGCGCGAGAGAGGGGCAGAAGGGAGAGGTCAGAGAGAATAGCACTGAGGGAAAATAGGGTCCAGTCCGCCTTAGCAAACTGCCACCTAGGGAAAGAGAGGGAAGGGCGAAAAGAGAAAAAGGAAACAAGGATGGGGAAATGATCACTTCCATGGAGGTCATCAAGAACCTGCCACGTGAAATCTAAGTAAAGAGAAGAAGAGCAGAGAGAAAGATCAAGACAAAGAAGGGTGCGAGTTCGAGAGTCCAAATGAGTGGGCTCACCAGAATTCAGAAGAGACAGGGAAGAAGAGAAGAGAAACGGCTCAAGGAGGCGACCCCGGGTATTCGTCAGAACGTCACCCCAAAGAGAATGACGACAATTGAAGTCACCCAGCAGGAGCACAGGCTCCGGCAAGGAGTCTAGGAGGTGTTTCAAATCAGGAAGAGAGAGCGGGACACCTGGGGGGAGATAAATGGAACAAACTGTGTACCATTTCCCCACAAAGATACGAGCAGCAGAACAATGGAGAGGCGAAGGAAAAAGTAAAGGAACAAAGTGAACATCAGCCCGAATCAAGAGAGCAGAAGAATTAGAAGCCCCAGCAATGGCTGGGGGGGGGAGAGAAAGGAATAGCCACGAAAACGACCAGGACGAGCACCAAGCATTGGCTCCTGGAGACAGACACAAAGGGGCGAAAACCGCGAAACCAGAAGTTGGAGTTCGAGGAAATTGGCGTAATAACCTCGAACGTTCCATTGAAGAATGGACAACGACGAGAAGAGAAAGGACAAAAACAGAGAACAAGGAAGAAACAAAGGCGAAAGAGCAACAGAGCACGTTAAAGAATATCAGGGTCGGGATCAGGGTCAGCAAAGTCAGGGTTAGGGGGCATGGGTAAACTGAGCAAAGACGGAGGGAAGGAAACGGGAGAACAGATCAGAGGTGGGCGGGCAGGGTCCGGAGGAGGAGGAGGAAGAGGAGGAGACAACGGAGAGGAGCAGTCAAGGACAGCAGCAGGAAGAGGGAGTAGAAAGAGGGGAGCGCACCCCAGCAAGAGCAGCAACCGAAAGGGAAGCAGGGGCCAAAGAAACCTCCATAGCAGGAACAGGGGGCGCAAGCACTGAAACGGAAGGGGAAGGAGCAACAGAGCCAGAAGGGGGAGCTGAGGAAGAAAGCGAAGCCTTCTTACCCGCCGGGGAAGAGGAAGGAGAGGAGCCAGGCTTACGCTTCTGACTTAAAGAGACCGGTGTCCCAGCAACTACGTACCGGGCAACGAATTCCAGTGTCTCAACAGGAGAAGCCGAACGAGAGCACACACGACGGCCGTTAGGAGAGCGATGGACATCCGCCCGCACCGACAGGCGGTGGGGAGAGCCGATAGATGGAGGAAGAGGATGGGAAGGAGGATCGGAGGGGGACGAGGAAGAAGACACAGAAGACACGACAGACCGGGTAGAAGGAAGGGGAACCCCAGACAGAGGACCAGGAGGAGGATCCTTCGGGAGAGAACCCAAAGGGACAGAGGAGGGGGCAGTGGGCGCATCAGGGTCCAAGGCCCGGAAACGGTTGTGAGTCTGAGGAAGGCGGGAAGGACGAGGAGAGGAAGAGCGCAACACGCGAGCATAAGAGATATTAGCATAAGGCGGGAGCCGGGGAACCTGGCGCCTCGCCTCAGGAAAAGATAAACGCTCCCGGTGCTTTAAGTTGAGGACGGCTGCCTCAAGCTTGTAATGGACACACGCACGGGAGAAGGTAGGATGGGCCTCACCGTAGTTGAGGCAACGAGCCTGGGGAGAAGTGCACTCCGACTTAGAGTGACCTTTGCCACCACACAAAGGACAGAGAGAGACAGTCCCGGAGCAGCGGAGGGCACCATGCCCAAACCTCCAGCACTTGTTGCAGAGCCGAGGAGAAGGAATGTACTCCTGGACAGAGCACCTGGCACCAGCAAGAATGACAGAGGGTGGAAGGGTCCTACCATCAAAGGTAATCTTCACAACCCGGAGGGGTTGACGGCGACTACCACGAGGGGGACGAGTAAACGTGTCTACCTGGAGAATAGAATGGCCCTGGGCAGCGAGGATATGTCGAATATCGTCGTGGCAGTCGCGCAGGTCCCGAACACCGGTCGCAACATGGGGCGGGAGCAAAATAGTGCCAACACTGGCATTCAACTGAGCGTTCTTCGAGACCCGAACGGGGGTCTCGCCAAGGCAGGATAAGGCAGCCAAGCGGGAAGCAGCATCCTGAGAAGGAGCAGCAACGACACGTGTACCGAGACGAGTGGGGTTGAAAGTAATGGAGGCATCCACGGAATCAATGAGATGTCGATGGAGGGAGAAATCGTCAGGAGGCGCAGAATCAAGAGGGAGGAGATCAAAATATTTGGCCCACGAAGCGGGACCAAACAAGGCTTGATAGGTAGCAGAACTGGAAGGAATCGAGCGAGGGCGGCCGTGACGAGGACGGCGGTGAGAACCCCCAGAGAGAGAGGGGTTAAAAGGCGCAGTAGTTACAACTAGAGAAGGAGCCGCGCCAGGGGACGAGGTAGTCACCACTGGGGGCTTGGGGCTCGACCCAACCACAGAGGAGGGAGGGGAGCCAGAGGAAGGAGTCAGAGAGGCCAAAGGAGGAGCAAGGTCGGGGCCCAATGCAGCGGAGGCTACAGAGCCCGGTCTTTCAATACGGACCGACTCGGGGGCTTGGTCGCCCACCCCACGAGCCTTAGAAGGTAAATCAGAAGAAGCCGAAACAGGGGTTATCATCTTGACGAAAAGAAGAATTCACTCACGAATGTGCCCCCACACCCACCATGGAGCCACAATTAGAGGCAGGACACCCAACAAGAAGCTATCGCCGATCTTGTCGGGGCCTCCTAGGGGTGCATCGTGAGTATACGCCCTACAAACGCCACCTTAAGAAACCGACAGTCCGTCGAGATCGGGTTCAGTGACGAAGTGGGGATTGACAATAAAAGGTCCCCCCTCGCTCTCGACGTCGGGTACTGCAGTTCTACGGGTGCAAGAGTATGCCTCCTCAAGCACCCGGGCGTCAAAATAGAAGAAGTCCAAGGGAAGAACCAGAACGAGCAAAAGGTCGGCAGGAAACGGCAAGCAGATAGGAGAAGAGGGGGGAGAAAAACGAAACAGAAGGAAAAGGAAAAGATGCCCAGCAGAATTGGAGAGGACGGCAGCAGGAGCACAAGGCTAGAAAAGGACAGAGGACTGTCCCAAGGAGCATCACACTCCGGCAGCCGCCCACTAAGCCCCCACACGGCGACAACGAGCTGAGCGGGGAGGGGGTGCCTTACGAGAAGAGGTAATATTATCCAATATATTTATTGGTGACGATAGTTTAAATTGTACTCCTTTATTTCCCCAAATAATTAATAGTAAACCGAATTGGTTTAAGTCCGGGATCGCTATGAGCGTCTCTGCGCATGCGTGATCGGGCGTCGGGTGGAGGGGGAGGCGTTCTTTAAGCCAGGGCTCCGCGAGGTGCACACGTGCCTCTGCAGACGGCAATCATTACAACCAGATCACGTGGTCCAACAGCACTAAAAACTGTTTCAATAACGCGTCTACAAAGAGAGACACGTCCCGCAATTACTCGTCCACAGCAGTGAACGTCAGGGACTGGCAGACGTGATACCGGCAGGCCTTAGTGTTCCAACACGCCTATGTTAAGTATACGTTTTAGTTTAATGCATCACTCTATAGTATATTTATGTGGGTAGCCGTCGTTAGGATATACACAGACCTCAAAACCAACGTTAGTTTCATTCAACTTTATTTTCCAATTTCAATGAATATTGGAATAATTTTCTATCCTAGTCAAATGCTACTCAAATTTCCCTGATTACAATGTGTAGGCAAGAACGATCCAAGCATTTCTTCCTTCACCTACGATGTTCACCACTGGTCTTTCTTCCTTATTGGGACGTTGTGATCACGACATCGAGTAGTGAAACGGGTTTAGTGAAGTCGTCCCACAGCTAAGACAAATCACGTTTCGTAAAATATTTGACAATTACCATTATTAATTTTAATGTGTGTTTTTCATACATATAATGTTCAGGAGGAGTAATATAAATCAATAATTTACTGCTCAGTACTCAATATGTTTGCACTTATTATTTCTCAGGATTTAGTAATATATTATGGAATTGATTCTTTTACTATTCCATAGTCTTTTAGAATCTACATTTAATTCAAGATTCTATAACTTTACTAAACTCATTAATGAACAGGTGATGAACCACACTCGTTCCTAGATCTATATGAATTTCTAGCAATACCCCCCAATGTTGATGCTTGAGGCTTTTAACTCAATTAATTATTATTATAGTCCATTCATTCTCTCTAAATAATTGTTAAATAATCTAACATCCATAGGCACTGGTTCTACAGTGTCAATCTTATAATCCCTTTATTTGTTTTCCCTCTTTTCTCAAAAGTGGGTAGTCCTTCGAGTATATTAATTCTCTTAATTAAATATTCTTGTATTTAAGTTAAAGTCCCAGATAACCAACATTCTGTGAGACTGACCCAGACCAGTTCTCCACTCATTAGAAAAGTTGTCACGGAGTATGGAATGGCCTGGAAAACAATGGGTATCTCTTCTTCAAGGTCGGTTGGTGGGAAAGGCACAGAAGATATTTGCAGCTATGCCTTTGAGTGAGTTTTGACTATAACGAGGTAAAGGCAGCCATCCTTACTGCTAATCAACTTGTTCCTGAGGCTTATAGGCAAAATTTTAGACAGCTGAGACGAGACCCCAGTCAAACCTTGCTAGAATTTTCACAAGAGAAATATAATATGTTTAATAATGGTTAGATGCAGAAAAAATTAGGGATCTGGACTCTCTAAAAAATTTGCTCTTAGTAGAATTTTTTATCTTGCATACCTTTTAATGTGGCTTTGTATTTGGCAGAGAAATTACCCAGAGATATTTATGAGTTGGCAAAATTAGCAGATGAATATGAGTTGATGCATAAAGGGTTCTACAGAACACTCTGTAGAACAGAATATCCGCCAGTCTCCGTGGTGTAGTGGTAAGACACTCACCTGGTGTTCCGCGAGTACTTTGTCATGGGTTCGTATCCTGGCCGGGCAGGATTAACTGGGCGCAAATCCTTAGCTGTAGCCTCTGTTTAACTCAACAGTAAAATGGGTACTTGGCCGTAAAAACGATTCTTCGTGGGGGTCGTATTCCAGAGACCTGCCCGAAATGCTACACGTACAAGATTGTAACAACTCTTGTATATATCTAAAAAAAAAAGTAACTTTTAAAAATAAAATTCAATCAAATAGACAAGGATCTGGTCAAGCACTAAACTCGGTCAGATTTCGGTCCCATATGTACCCAACAGCAGGTCAAGGAAACACTTTTTCAAAGGTGCCAGGTGGTTAAGGGAGTAATGTGAAACTCAAAGAGGATCACACCAGTAATAAGCTTTACCCAGAGTTGAAACAGTGTTCCTACTGCCATAGGAAGGGTCATGTTGTTAAGAGTTGTTGGTATCTCCACCCAGAAAAGAGGCTTATGGCACTCAGTGTGTGATGGGAGGATAACCAAATGTGTAGCAAAATTAATAAGTAAAAAAGCACTTGCTATAAATCATTTTGGAGAGTTTACATCAAATGGAAAATTACATTGTGTAAATGGTTTGTGCCATGGTGTTAAAATTTTGAGGGATACAGGAGAATTCCAATTGTTATTATTATAGAGTGTTACACTATATACAGTCTACAGAGACTGGGGAGGTAATGATTATACAGGGAATCACTGGAGATTTCCAGACTGTACCCCTTGAAGGAAGTAAACTTTGACTGTGATTTTATTAAGAGCAAAAGTTTAGGAGGTGATAGTCCTACGTTACCCGTTGCTGGCATTGATCTAAATGTGGGGAATGATTTTGCTGGTAATCGAGTTAAAAGTGATGACCACCCAATAATGCTAACTATGCCAGAGGTGATTAGGGCACGGACAGATCCTGAGGACAAGGTAATGTACCCAGCATGTGCCATGACCCTGTCAAAATCAGAGTCTCAAATATCACAAACTTTCAATAATGTAAGTCAGGAGACCAAATTAGATGTTATCCAATCAAATAGTCAAGTGGATCTTTGTGACACTTATGGCCAAGTTGGAAAAAGCAGATGGGAACAGGATGGGGAGCACCTCTACCAAACCACTTAGGAAAAGAGGTTGGGGAGAGTGTAGTCCAGTTACCACATCTGGCTCATCAGACTTGAAATCAAAATCAAATTTTATTAATCAGCAAAGAACTGATCCTACGTTGACTGACGCATAATAAGGCAGTAACTGATCTAGAAGCAGAATCGGAGGCTATGACTTATTATTACACTAAAGAGGTGTTGATGCGGAAGTGGAGACCTAGGAGCTCACCTGTGTCACACACTTGGGAGGTAGTTAATCATGTAGTCCTACCGAGGGGTTATAGAGAAAAGGTGTCAAGTGTAGCCCATGATTCACCAATAGGCGGTCATCAGGGTATTGCGAAAACATATAGTAAAATAGGCAAGTATTTTACCTGGCCTGGATTGAAGAAAGATGCCATCCAGTATTGTAATGAATGTCCAGTATGTATAAAAACTGGCAAACCAAACCAGGTAATACCAAAAGCCCCTTTACAACCAATTGTGCTGGCCGAGGAACTCTTTACCCATATTATCGTTTATGTAGTAGACCCATTGCCTAGAACCAAGAGTGGTAATATGTATATCATCACCATAATGTGTCAGACTACACGCTTTCCTGAGGCATTCCCTGTGAGAAATGCTACAACGAAAGTGGTAGTAAGGCACATAATGAAATTTTGTACTATGTTTGGTTTACCAAAAGTAATACAGATAGATTATGAGGCCAATTTCACTTCCAAAGGTTTTCAGCAGTTTTGTGGGGAGTTTGATATCCTCCATAAGACATCCACTACTTACCATCCTGAGAGTCAAGTTACTTTGGAAAGGATGCTCCAAACCATTAAACAAATGCTGAGAACCAGTTGCAAGGAAACTGGTAGAGACTGGGATGATGGTCTTCCACTGATGCTCATGGCACTGAGGGATACTTTTCAGGAGTCCCTGGGGGTGTTCACCCAACTCATTAGTTTTTGGCCATAAGGTGAGAAACACACTAACCATCTTAAGAGATGAGTTGATCGGAAATCCGAAAAGTGTTGTGCAGGTAAACTATATCCTTGACTTACAAGATAAGTTAAACAAAAACAGGGCTAAAGCCTTTATTCATCTTAAAGAAGCTCAAGGAAAGATGAAGGCACAATATGATAAAAATACAAAGCAACGACATTTTGAGGCAGGTGATAAAGTGGTGGTACTAATGGCACGACAGGGAACAGTATTGTTGCATAGGTTTCAAGGTCCTTATACAGTAATAAAGAAACTCAGTCCCACCAATTATGTAATCCAGACACCTGATCTCAAGAGAAAGGAAATAGTAGTGCATGTGAATAGGATGACGCTAACACAGAGTAAGTAAGGAGAGAGTAAGATCAGAGTAAGGGGAGACATGATAACCACCTACAAAATTCTCAGGGGAATTGACAGGGTGGACAAAGACAAACTCTTCAGCACGGGTGGGACACGAACAAGGGGACACAGGTGGAAACTTAGTACCCAGATGAGCCACAGAGACGTTAGAAAGAATTTTTTCAGTGTCAGAGTAGTTAATAAATGGAATGCACTAGGAAGTGATGTGGTGGAGGCTGACTCCATACACAGTTTCAAATGTAAATATGATAGAGCCCAGTAGGCTCGGGAATCTGTACACCAGTTGATTGACTGTTGAGAGGCGGGACCAAAGCGCCAAAGCTCAACCCCCGCAAGCACAATTAGGTGAGTACAGAAGGGAACTACCAATACCAACCAGGTGCTTAGTGTAGCCCATGTAGATGAGAATAATGGGGAATGTGATTTTGATAATGTACCTAATGCTCATGTACCTTATTTTAGCAATGGGGAGTGGTTGGCTAATGTCCAGAAGTTGGTGGAACATTTGTCATCAGAGCAGAAGCAGGACTTAGAGCAGTTGATGACTTCTCATGCAGACATCTTTGGCGATATTCTCACCCGGACTAGAATTATTCACCATGACATCAAAGTGACAGACAACCAACCAGTCAAGTCACACCCCTATAGTTAATCCTGCAAAGCTGAATCTCACCCGGAAAGAGGTCGTCTACATGCTTCAACATGGATTGGTGAGACCTAGCAGCAGCAGTTGGAGTAGTCCTTGTATCCATCCTTCTTAGTTCCAAAGAAGGATGGAACTCATAGGTTGGTCATTGACTACCGTAAGCTGAATGTTATGACTGTTGATGATAACTTTCCAATACCTAGATTAGATGATTGCATAGACAGTGTTGGTAAGGCCAAGTTTGTAACCAAACTAGATTTGTCAAAAGAGTACTGGCAAATTCCTTTAACACCAAGAGCACGGAAGATGAGTGCATTTACAACTACAGATGGGTTGTATGAATTCACTGTAATGCCTTTGGGCTGAAAAAAGGCCCCAGCAACTTTCCAGCGTCTTATGAACTGTGTTAAAAGACATACCACAAAAAAAGGCGTCTTATGTGTTAAAAGACATACCACAATGTAGAGCTTACTAGGATGATATTGTAATTTATTACAATAATTGGGAGGACCATATGAAAGGTTTAGCTCAACTATTAAAATGCTTAAAGGAGGCTAATTTAACTGTAAACTTACACAAATGTACTTTTGCTAGAGTTAGTATTTGTTACTTAGCATATGAGGTGGGAAATGGGAAGGTGTTACCACTCAAAAATAAAATAAATGATATATTAGAGTATCCAGTGCTGACTAGCAAGGAGGAGGTACAAAGATATATTGGAATGTGTGCTTATTATAGGAATTTCTGTAAAAATTTTGCAGCAGTAGAAGCTTTGATAAACTTGCTATGTAAAAATGTAAAGTTTAGATGGTCTCAGAAATGTCAGGATGCATTTAATAAATTAAAAGGAATGTTGTCATCTGGTCCAGTGTTAGCTACTCCTGACTACTCTAAGCCATTCAAACTATATGTAGATGCTTCGTATTAGGGTGCTGGTTCTGTACTAATGCAAGAAGATGGTGAGGGTATTAATCATCCAATACATTACTATTCTAAAAAGTTTACCAAATGTCAACAGAATTACTCCACAGTAGAGAGAGAGAGGCTTTGTCATTATTACTAGCTGTTAAAAGATTTGACATTGATGCATCAGCCAATACTGTTGAAGTGTTTACTGACCCCAACCCCTTAACATTTATTGCAAGCATGAAGAACTCCAATCAGAGAATTGGAATTAAGGTGGGCTTTATTGTTGCAAGAGTACAATCTAGTCATCAAACAAAATTGCATGAACATTAAATGTAGTAGCAGATGCACTTTCTAGATTGCCTAAACCTGGGGTGACTTAGGGTTGTACTACTGCACAGAGATGTATATATTATTGTGTATCTATTGTTTATTATATATCATTTACTGTTTCTTTACAATTATCATGAAATCTGTTTGAGGTGTTAATCTTATGTGAAAAAGTGAAATTTATTTATGAATTTCTCATTTTTTCTCCACGGGAGGGGGGGGGGGGTGTTACGAACCTTACCTCCTGTGAAGGTTCGTTTCAAGTATATGTATATAATGTTGGTGGGCACAGTGGAGAATGTTTGATAGGAAAATATCTATAGATGATATCAGAGAAGCCGCGAGTCACCAGTAATACTCCGCCCAGCAAAGTAGTACCTTCTCAGCTGGAGAATATTAGAAATAATGTGAACTGGAATAGCCTAACTATGCGAGAGAAAAATGGACTCAATCAAAAAGCATGCATAGGGAATATGGTAAATAAAGCCAATGAAGGATTTGATTGCAAATGTAAAGAATAGAGTATTAAGGGGCGATGACGCCATCTTGACTTGAGGGGAGGTGTATCGCTGACAACCAGTCCTTGCTATTTGTGGGGTTTTCTCCGGCCGCACAGTCAGATAAGCCTTCCTTTGTATCTAAGCAGGGATGCAAGATAGAGTAGAGTTGTTATGCAGACTTTGGAGATGTTATATAAGAGTCCAGGTTTCCTAGAGGTGTAAATATGTGTGTCACTGGGTTGATAGGTGTGGTGGCTGTGTGCAAGATTGCAGGTTTGGGATTGTGCGCCTTAGGGTAGTAAGAGCCCGCTTCGGGTTATATTATTGGCCCTTCTGTTATAAGGAATAACATTTCATATATGTAATAGCATGTGCCTTATACATATAAATTTGTATCTTTGTTCTAGGCTGCTTTCATTTCCCCTTGATTTTCCCCTAGGCTCAAGTAAAATTTTCTATTCCCCAAGTAAGTAAGTAATTATCAAAAGAAGGCACCAAACCGGGAAGGCTATGTAGCACCATCAAATACGCAAAATAATCAGAGGGCGCTAAATATCACCAAGGATGCCAATACGAGAACAAAAACGCATAAGGCGAACGATATCAAAAGTATCCGAGTCACCAAGAATTCTATCGAGGGACAGGTGACCGCGAGGGGCGGTCGGAAAGCAAGACACACGCTCGTCCTGGAAGTCAGGACATTCAAGAAGGTCATGCACGACCGTAAGAGGGACAATGCAACTAGGACAATAAGGAGCAGGGCGGCGCTCCAAGTGACCATGGGTTAAGCGAGTATGGCCAATACGCAACCTCGCCAGAGCTGTTTCCCACCGCCGGTTACGGTGGAAGGAGGACGGCCACGAGGAAACACAACATTTAAGAGTACGTAGCTTGTTACCAGTAACAGACAACCAAGAAGCCTGCCAACGGGTAAGGACTGAGGAATGGATAACCGGGTAAAAGTCGGAATACGGAATGCCTTTGCGAGAGATGGGACAAGAGCGGACAGCTTCCTTGGCAGCAGCATCCGCACGCTCATTTAAATACACACCAATATGGCTGGGAACCCAACAAAACTACTGTGAACGAGAAACAGCCAATGCTGGATCTCGACAACTACTGGATGAACCGGATTAAAGGACCCGAGAGCAATGAGGGCACTACGAGAGTCAACAACAACCACAAAGGAAGACTGACAACGAGAAAGCAGGAGACGAAGAGCATAGAGAATAGCATAAAGTTCCGCTGTAAAGATGCTAGTCTCCGGAGGCAAGCGACACATATAAGTGCGATCAGGAAAAACAACAGAGTAGCCAACACCGTCCGCTGACTTAGACCCATCGGTGAAGACAGAAACGGAGAGGGAGTGAGAAGAAAAGTGCTCGAGGAAAAGGCGTTTTAGAACCGTAGGAGGGGTAAAAGCTTTAGTGATACGGGTCAAGGATGTACAAAACCGCGGAAGAGGGACCCTCCACGGGGGCAAAGAAGGAACAACACGAGGAGAAACATCAGAAATACGAACGGAAAGAGAATCCTGTAGGCGAGATAACCGGACAGAAAGAGGGAGGTGGTGAAGAGGAACAGGAACCGCAGGCGGGGTAAAAGTTAAAGCACGACAGAGGCGAGAGGAAGGATGTTGCAAGGACCGCGCAAGATAGCGAAGACAGTAGCGATCACGGCGGTCCTGGAGAGACAGGAAGCCAGTGTCAACATACAAGCTAAGGATGGGAGTCGAACGAAAGGCACCAGAACTGAGGCGCAACCCAGTATGGTGCAAAGCATCAAGACGGCGAAGAGTAGAAGGAGAAGCAGACGAGTAAGCAGGGCAACCATAATCGAGCTTAGACAGGACGAGAGAGGAATGTAAAGCAAGGAGAGTGCGCCTATCTGCCCCCCAAGAAGTATGGGACAAGACCCAAAGGAGGGTAAGGGCCTTAGAGCACTCAACACGGAGGTAAGAGATATGGGGAGACCAAGACAAACGAGTGTCAAGGAATAACCCCAAAAGCTTCGCGGAATCTTTGTATTCAAGGGGATGACCATAAAGTGACAAAGAGGGACGAAGAACAACCCGTTTCCGCGTAAAAGTCATGGCACAAGTCTTAGAAGTAGAGAACTTGAAGCCATGACCTGTGGCCCAAGACGACACGGCATCAATTGCAAGTTGAAGCCGGCGTTGAAGGAGAGGCGAATCATCACCCTGACAACAAAGGGTAAGATCATCGACATAGAGAGCGGAGAAGACACCAGAAGGAAGAGAGGAAAGAAGACCATTGAGGGCAACCAGAAAAAGAGTAGTGCTCAGAACACAACCCTGGGGCACACCTTCGTATTGCTGAAAAGAGGGAGAGAGAGCGGTACCAAGGCGCACCCGAAAGGAACGACGAGAGAGGAAGCTGCGGAGAAAGAGAGGGAGATGACCACGAAGGCCAAAAGAATGAAGTTGAGATAGGATATGATAACGCCAAGTGGTGTCGAAAGCCTTTTCTAGGTCAAAAAGGACGGCAACAACGGAGGTCTTCGCAGCAAAAGGAGAACGAATATAGACCTCCAAGTTCACCAGGACATCTGTCGTGCTGCGGCACTTGCGGAAACCAAATTGAGAAGGGGAGAGGAGGTGATGGTGTTCCAGGAACCACATCAGACGAACGTTAACCATACGTTCAAAGAGTTTGCAGACACAACTTGTGAGAGCAATAGGGCGAAAGTCCTTAGGGGAAGTACCCAGAGACCCCGGTTTGCGAACAGGGAGGACAACGGCATCGAGCCAGTCCTCAGGGACTGACGACGACTCCCAGATCCGATTATACAGACTCAGTAAATACTGAGACGTGCTCGGAGGGATATGGCGAAGCATCTCATAATGAATACCATCGGAGCCCGCCGCCGTAGAACCGCAGAGGGCCAGGGCAGAACGAAGTTCAGAGAGAGAGAAGGGATCATTATAGGGAAGCTGAAGATGAATGCAGAAATCTAAAGGACGAGACTCAAGGACAGGTTTACGAAGAAGGAAAGATTGGGGAAGATGAAGACCAGAGCTAACAGAAGAAAAGTGGGAACCCAGTTCGGAAGCGACCTGCAACGGGTCCGCCACAAGAGTATCATGGAGGTGAAGGACCGCTGAAACATCGGGAACGAACTTACCCGCTATCTTGCGGATACGCTTCCAGATCTGGGCCAGAGGGGTTTCGGACGTAATTGTTAAGACATAAGATGCCCAACATTCACGTTTAGCCGTACGGATGGCCCTACGGGCCACCGCACTCGCTTTCCGAAAGAAAAGAAAAGAATCGGTCGTCTGCCTACGGCGGTGCCTCTTCCAGGCTGCACGCTTACAGCGGACAGCCCGAGCACAGTCCGCATTCCACCAGGGAACGCACTTCCGTGGACCCCGAGAGGAAGAGCGAGGAATAGAGCGGAGGGCAGCGTTGAAGACAGTGCCATGAAAAAGGAGAAGAGCGCGAGAGAGGGGCAGAAGGGAGAGGTCAGAGAGAGTAGCACTGAGGGAAAGTAGGGTCCAGTCCGCCTTAGTAAACTGCCACCTAGGGAAAGAGAGGGAATGGCGAAAAGAGAAAAAGGAAACAAGGATGGGGAAATGATCACTTCCATGGAGGTCATCAAGAACCTGCCACGTGAAATCTAAGTAAAGAGAAGAAGAGCAGAGAGAAAGATCAAGACAAGAAAGGGTGCGAGTCCGAGAGTCCAAATGAGTGGGCTCACCAGAATTCAGAAGAGACAGGGAAGAAGAGAGGAGAAACGGCTCAAGGAGGCGACCCCGGGTATTCGTCAGAACGTCACCCCAAAGAGAATGACGACAATTGAAGTCACCCAGCAGGAGCACAGGCTCCGGCAAGGAGTCTAGGAGGTGTTTCAAATCAGGAAGAGAGAGCGGGACACTCGGGGGGAGATAAATGGAACAAACTGTGTACCATTTCCCCACAAAGATACGAGCAGCAGAACAATGGAGAGGCGAAGGAAAAAGTAAAGGAACAAAGGGAACATCAGCCCGAATCAAGAGAGCAGAAGAATTAGAAGCCCCAGCAATGGCTGGGGGGGGGGGAAGAGAAAGGAATAGCCACGAAAACGACCAGGACGAGCACCAAGCATTGGCTCCTGGAGACAGACACAAAGGGGTGAAAACCGCGAAATCAGAAGTTGGAGTTCGAGGAAATTGGCGTAATAACCTCGAACGTTCCATTGAAGAATGGACAACGACGAGAAGAGAAAGGACAAAAACAGAGAACAAGGAAGAAACAAAGGCGAAAGAGCAACAGAGCACGTTAAAGAATATCAGGGTCGGGATCAGGGTCAGCAAAGTCAGGGTTAGGGGGCATGGGTAAACTGAGCAAAGACGGAGGGAAGGAAACGGGAGAACAGATCAGAGGTGGGCGGGCAGGGTCCGGAGGAGGAGGAGGAAGAGGAGGAGACAACGGAGAGGAGCAGTCAAGGACAGCAGCAGGAAGAGGGGGAGTAGAAAGAGGGGAGCGCACCCCAGCAAGAGCAGCAACCGAAAGGGAAGCAGGGGCCAAAGAAACCTCCATAGCAGGAACAGGGGGCGCAAGCACTGAAACGGAAGGGGAAGGAGCAACAGAGCCAGAAGGAGGAGCTGAGGAAGACAGCGAAGCCTTCTTACCCGCCAGGGAAGAGGAAGGAGAGGAGCCAGGCTTACGCTTCTGACTTAAAGAGACCGGTGTCCCAGCAACTACGTACCGGGCAACGGATTCCAGTGTCTCAACAGGAGAAGCCGAACGAGAGCACACACGACGGCCGTTAGGAGAGCGATGGACATCCGCTCGCACCGACAGGCGGTGGGGAGAGCCGATAGATGGAGGAAGAGGATGGGAAGGAGGATCGGAGGGGGACGAGGAAGAAGACACAGAAGACACGACAGACCGGGTAGAAGGAAGGGGAACCCCAGACAGAGGACCAGGAGGAGGATCCTTCGGGAGAGACCCCAAAGGGACAGAGGAGGGGGCAGTGGGCGCATCAGGGTCCAAGGCCCGGAAACGGTTGTGAGTCTGAGGAAGGCGGGAAGGACGAGGAGAGGAAGAGCGCAACACGCGAGCATAAGAGATATTAGCATAAGGCGGGAGCCGGCGAACCTGGCGCCTCGCCTCAGGAAAAGATAAACGCTCCCGGTGCTTCAAGTTGAGGACGGCTGCCTCAAGCTTGTAATGGACACACGCACGGGAGAAGGTAGGATGGGCATCACCGCAGTTGAGGCAACGAGCCTGGGGAGAAGCGCACTCCGACTTAGAGTGACCTTCGCCACCACACAAAGGACAGAGAGAGACAGTCCCGGAGCAGCAGGAGGGCACCATGCCCAAACCTCCAGCACTTGTTGCAGAGCTGAGGAGAAAGAATGTACTCCTGGACAGAGCACCTGGCACCAGCAAGAATGACAGATGGTGGAAGGGTCCTACCATCAAAGGTTAGCTTCACAACCTGGAGGGGTTGACGGCGACTACCACGAGGGGGACGAGTAAACGTGTCCACCTGGAGAATAGAATGGCCCTGGGCAGCGAGGATATGTCGAATATCAGTCGTGGCAGTCGCGCAGGTCCCGAACACCGGTCGCAACATGGGGCGGGAGCAAAATAGTGCCAACACTGGCATTCAACTGAGCGTTCTTCGAGACCCGAACGGGGGTCTCGCCAAGGCAGGATAAGGCAGCCAAGCGGGAAGCAGCATCCTGAGAAGGAGCAGCAACGACACGTGTACCGAGACGAGTGGCGTTGAAAGTAATGGAGGCATCCACGGAATCAATGAGATGTCGATGGAGGGAGAAATCGTCAGGAGGCGCAGAATCAAGAGGGAGGAGATCAAAATATTTGGCCCACGAAGCGGGACCAAACAAGGCTTGATAGGTAGCAGAACTGGAAGGAATCGAGCGAGGGCGGCCGTGACGAGGACGGCGGTGAGAACCCCCAGAGAGAGAGGGGTTAAAAGGCGCAGTAGTTACAACTAGAGAAGGAGCCGCGCCAGGGGACGAGGTAGTCACCACTGGGGGCTTGGGGCTCGACCCAACCACAGAGGAGGGAGGGGAGCCAGAGGAAGGAGTCAGAGAGGCCAAAGGAGGAGCAAGGTCGGGGCCCAATGCAGCGGAGGCTACAGAGCCCGGTCTTCCAATACGGACCGACTCGGGGGCTTGGTCGCCCACCCCACGAGCCTGAGAAGGTAAACCAGAAGAAGCCGAAACAGGGGTTATCATCTTGACGAAAAGAAGGAATTCACTCACGAATGTGCCCCCACACCCACCATGGAGCCACAATTAGAGGCAGGACACCCAAAAAGAAGCTATCGCCGATCTTGTCGGGGCCTCCTAGGGGTGCGTCGTGAGTATACGCCTCACAAACGCCACCTTAAGAAACCGACAGTCCGTCGAGATCGGGTTCAGTGACGAAGTGGGGATTGACAAAACAAGGTTCCCCTCGCTCTCGACGTCGGGTACTGCAGTTCTACGGGTGCAAGAGTATGCCTCCTCAAGCACCCGGGCGTCAAAATAGAAGAAGTCCAAGGGAAGAACCAGAATGAGCAAAAGGTCGGCAGGAAACGGCAAGCAGATAGGAGAAGAGGGGGGAGAAAAACGAAACAGAAGGAAAAGAAAAGTTGCCCAGCAGAATTGGAGAGGACGGCAGCAGGAGCACAAGGCTAGAAAAGGACAGAGGACTGTCCCAAGGAGCATCACACTCCGGCAGCCGCCCACTAAGCCCCCACACGGCGACAACGAGCTGAGCGGGGAGGGGGTTCTATTCCCCAAGATAACATTTAAAGGTCCGCCACCACTAAATTCTTGACAGGCCTCTATGTCACACAACTATGACAAAATTCTTTGACACAACCCATGACAACGGCTAATGTATCCCCAATACACAAAAAAGATGACAGGATGCACTGAACTACAGGCCAGTGTCCTTAACTTGTATACCATGCAAGGTGATGGAGAAGATCGCGAGGAAAAAATCTAGTAACACATCTGGAGAGAAGGGACTTCGTGACAACCCATCAACATGGGTTCAGGGAGGGTAAATCTTGCCTAACAGGCTAAATAGAATGCAACGATCAGGTAACAGATTAAGCAAGAAAGAGAAGGATGGGCAGACTGTATTTTTTTGGACTGTCGGAAAGCCTTTGACACAATACCCCATAAAAGACTGATGCATAAGCTGAATAAACAGGCAGGAGTAACTGGTAGGGCGCTCCAGTGGATAAGGGAGTACCTAAGCAATAGGAAGCAGAGAGTTACAGTGAGTGGTGAGATCTTAGTTTGGTGTGAAGTCACCAGTGGGGACCCCACAGGGCTCTGTACTCGAACCTATCCTGTTTCTGATATACGTAAATGATCTCCCAGAGGGTATAGACTCGTTACTCTCAGTGTTTACTGACGACGCTAAAATTATGAGAAGGATTAAGACAGAGGAGAACAGCTTGAGGTTTCAAGAAGACCTGGCCAAGCTGCAGAATGGTCGAACAAATGGTTGTAAGAGTTTAGCCTACCAAATGTAATGTAATGAAGATAGGCGTAGGGAGCAGGAGACCAGATACAATGTATCATTTGGGAATCGACTTGAGAATTGTCCAGGACGGACCGAAACGTTGTCGTCCCTCACCTTCTAGTGTGTGGTCTGGTCAACATTCTTTAGCCACGTTATTGTGACTCATCACCTGCATATCATTTGGGAGATGAAATACTTCGAGTCAAAGAGAGAGAGAGAGAAAGACCTGGGGGGTTGATATCACGCCAGACCTGTCCCCTGAAGCTCATATCAAGAGGTTAACATCAGCAGCATATGCCAGATTGGCTAACATAAGAACGGCCTTTAGAAACTTGTGTAAGGAATCATTCAGAACTTTGTATACCACATATGTCAGATCAAACCTGGAGTATGCGGCTTCGTCATGGAGTCCATATCTATTCAAGTATAAGACTAAACTGGAAAAGGTTCAAAGGTTTGCCACCAAACTAGTACCCGAACTGATAGGTATGAGCTACGAGGAGTGACTACTGGAAATAAACCTCATGTCACTGGGAGACAGAAGAGTTAGAAGGGACATGATTAATACATACAAGATTCTCAGAGGAATTGATAGGGTAGATAAAAGACAGATTATTTAACACAAGGGGCACACACATTAGGGGACACAGGTGGAAATTGAGTGCCCAAGTAAGCCATAGAGACGTTAGAAAGAATTTTTCAGTGTCAGAGTAGTAGACAAATGGAATGCATTATGAAGTGATGGGATGGAGGATGACTCCATACACATCGTCAAGTGTAGATATGATAGAGCCCAGTAGGCTCAGGAACCTGTACATTAGTTGATTGGCAGTTAAGAGCCGGGACCAAAGAGCCAGAGCACATCCCCCGCAAGCACAACTAGGTAAGTACACACACACACACGGTGCTCACGAGAAGCACACAAGGTAGGTGATCCAGTGGATAAGGGAACACTTAAACAACAGGAAGCAGAGTTACTTTAAGGGTTATTCATTCCCGTGAGTCTCAGTGTTTGCTGATGATGCTAAAATTATGAGAAGGATTAAGACAGAGGAGGGACAGCTAGAGACTATAAGATGACTGGGCAGACTGAAGGAATGGTCTAACAAATGGTTACTAGAGTTCAAATCAAGGAAATGTAATGTAACGAAGATAGATGTAGGAAACCGGAGGCCAAACACAAGGTACCAGTTGGAACGGGAAATCTCTCAGGAATCAGGAGTAGATGAAATATCTTGGGGTTGATATCACGCCAGACCTGTCCCCTGAAGCCCACGTCTAAAGAATATCATCAGCGGCATATGCAAGGTCGGCATAATTAAGAACGGCCTTTAGAAACTGAGGTAAGGAGTTATTCAGAGTCTTGTATATGTCAGACCAATACTGTAGTATGCGGCTCCAGGGGTACATATCCAATCAAACACATGTTGCTGAGTGGACAGCGCTCTAGACTCATGGACCTAGGAACCGGGGCTCGATCCCCGCACCCGGCGGAGACAGATGGGCAGAGTTTCCTTAACCCCGATGTACCTGTTACCTAGCAGTAAATAGGTACCTGGGAGTTAGACAGCTGCTACGGGCTTCTTCCTGGGTGTGTGTGTGTATGTGTGGGAAAAATAGTAGTTAGTAACAGTTGATTGATTGACAGGTGAGAGGCGGGCGGAAAGAGCAGAGCTCAACCCCCTGCAAGCACAACTAGGTGAATACAAAACGAAGTTAGAAAAGGTTTAGAGGTATGCCACCTGGCTAGTTCTCGAGCTGACGGGTATGAACTACGAGAAAAGACCACTGGAACTAAACCTCACGACACTGGTAGACAGAAGAGTTGTGGGTGACATGATCACCACCTATAACATTCTCAAGAGGAATTGACAAGGTAGATAAAGATAAACTATTTAGCATGGGTGGTACACAACCAAGGGGACAGTATATTTAAATATACAAGAGTTTTTACATTCTTCTACAGCCACTAGCACGCATAGATTTTCGGGCAAGTCCATAATCCAGTTTTTTTCCCTGGAATACGACCTACCAAATCGTTTAACAACCAGGTACCCATTCACTGCTGGGTGAGCAGAAGCTACTATTAAGGATTGGCGCCCGGTCAATCCTCCCAGGCCATGATACGAACCTAGGCTAAAACGCTCACGAAACGCCAGACGAGTGTGTTACCACTTCGCCACAGGGACTACTAAGTTCAAAACTTAGTACCCAATTGAGCAACAGAATCATTAGAAATCACTTTTTCAATATCGGGTAATTAACATTTGGAATGCATTAGCCAGTGATGTAGTAGCCTCGGCTACCATCATCTTTAGTACGGTCACTGATATTCACCTAGTTGTATTCACCTAGTTGTGTCTGCGGGGGTTGAGCTTTGCTCTTTCGGCCCGCCTCTCAACTGTCAATCAACTGTTTACTAACTACTTTTTTTCCCACACCACACACACACACACACCCCAGGAAGCAGCCCGTGACAGCTGACTAACTCCCAGGTACCTATTTACTGCTAGGTAACAGGGGCATTCAGGGCGAAAAAAACTTTGCCCATTCGTTTCTGCCTCGTGCGGGAATCGAACCCGCGCCACAGAATTACGAGTCCTGCGCGTTATCCACCAGGCTACGAGGCCCCCACTGATGGTTGAGTGATTAAGGCCTCCTGTACACCAGTTGCATAGTGCTCCTGGCAGAATGGGTTCAAGTCACTTTTGGGGTGTGGAGTTTTCCGTTGCATATATGCCTGGGGACCATTCAAGCTTGTTCGCGTTTGTGTTGCTCACGTGGCCCCACAAAGTGAGGTGATTTGATAAAATACCTATGCCTAAGAATACCATCAAAGTGCCGTTGGGATGATGGGCAAATAGCCTCTGCTACCATTATCCTTTGTACAGTCACGGATAATCGAGTGGTTAAGGTCTCTTGTACACCAGTTGCATAGTGCGCCTGTCAGTATGGGTTCGAGTCACTCCTGGAGTGTGGAGCTTTCAGCTGCATATATGCCTGGGGACCATTCAGGCTTGTTCATATTTGTGTTGCTCACGTGGCCCCACAAAATGAGGTGATGTGATAAAAAAATTATGTCCAATATTACCATCAAAGTGCCGTCGGGATGATGGGCAAATAGCCTCCGCTATTTGTTATATATCCTCGGCTATAGCCTCGGTTTAAGCAGATATATAAGCTAGCTAAGCAACAAAGTAAAAGAGCTTGGAGAAATTATATAAATAACAGGATATTTGAGAGCAGAGAAGGTTACCAGAGAGCCAGGAATGAAAACGTCAGGGTGAGAAGAGAGGCAGAATGTCAATATGAAAACGACATAGCAAGCAAGGCTAAGACCAAACCCAAATTGCTGCACAGCCACATCAGGAGAAAGACAACAGTGAAAGAATAGATAATAAAACTGAGGATAGGGGCAGACAGATTCACTACAAACGACAAAGAAGCGTGAGGAACTCAACTAGAAATTCCAGCAAGTCTTCACATTAGAGCAAGGAGAAGTTCCAGAGATCAGTCAAGGAATAATTAACCAGGCACCACTAGAGGAATTTGAGATTAGCAATGGAGATGTAAGGATGCTTTTGCTAGAGTTGGATGTGACAAAAGCTATAGGCCCAGATGGAATGTCACCATGTATACTAAAGGAAGGAGCAGAAGCACTGTGTCTGACACACTCCTTGGTGTATAACAAATCACTGATAACAGGTGAACTGCCAGAAAATTGGAAGACGGCAAACGTAGTCCCGATATACAAGAAGGGGGATAGACAGGAGACACTGAACTACAGGCCAGTGTCCCTAACTTGCATACCTTGCAAGCTAATGGAGAAAATTGTGCGAAAAAAAGCGAGTGGAACATCTGGAGCGAAGGAACTTTGTGTCACAACACCAACATGGTTTCAGGGATGGCAAGTCATGCCTCGCAGGATTAATTGAATTCTACGATTAGGCAACAAGAAAGAGAAGCCTTTGACACAACCACACCAGAGACAAGTGCGAAAGCTGGAGATGCAGGCAGGAGTAAAAGGGAAGGTATTCTATTGGATAAGGGAGTACCTAAGTAACAGAAGGAAGCGAGTCACTGTGCGGGGTGAGGTCTCAGAATGGCGAGACGTCACAACTGGGGTCTAGCAGGGTTCAGTCCTTGGACCCATACTGTTTCTTATATATGCAAATGATCTTCCATATGGTATAGAATCATTCGTCTCATTGTTTGCTGATGGTGCAAAAATTATGAGGAGAATTAAGACGGAGGAAGATAGTATGAGGCTACAAGATGACCTAAACAAACTGAATAAATGGTCCAACAAATGGATATTAAGGTTTAACCCGAGAAAATGTAAGGTAATGAAACTAGGCAGTGGACTCGGGAGGCCAGACACAGGATATCGAATGGGGGAGGATATCCTTCATGAAACGGAAAGAGAAAAATCTGGGAGTTGATATGACACCAAATCTGTCTCCAGAAGCCCATATCAAAAGAATAAAATCTGCGGCTTATGCGAGGCTGGCTAACATCAGAATTGCGTTCAGGAACCTGTGTAAGGAATCATTCAGAACCTTGTATATCACATATGTAGGACCAATCCTGGAGTATGCGGCCCCAGCATGGAGCCCATACCTTGTCAAGCACAAGGCGAAGCTACAAAAAGTTCAGAGGTATGGCACTAGGCTAGTCCCAGAACTAAAAGGCATGAGTTACGAGGAAAGGCTGCGAGAAACGTACCTCACGACACTGGAATACAGAAGAGTAGGGGGAGACATGATCACTACCTACAAAATTCTCAGAGGAATTGACAGGGTAGATAAAGATGAACTGTTTAAAATGGGTGGTATGCGAACAAGGGGACACAGGTGGAAACTGAGTACCCAAATGAGCCACAGGGACGTTAGAAAGAACTTTTTCAGTGTCAGAGTAGTTAACAGATGGAATGCATTAGGCAGTGATGTGCTGGAGGCTGACTCCTTACACAGTTTTAAATGTAGAAATGATAGAGCCCAGTAGGCTCAGGAATCTGTACACCAGTAGATTGACAGTTGAGAGGCAGGACCAAGAGCCAGAGCTCAACCCCCACAAGCACAACTAGGTGAGTACAACTAGGAGAGTACACACACTGGATTGGAAAACTGGAATAGGAAACAAACATGGCCGGGGGAAGACGTAACACACAGGGAGGAGAAGGACAAGATGTCTCTCTCCGGGAGATACTCTTTCAAATGTAGAGAGAAATCAGGGAGGAACTACAGGTAATAGGGGAAAAGGTAGCCAACCTGCAGGATGAACTGACCGAGGCAAGTGAGGAGATTAAAAGCCTGCAAGAGAATCCTCCAATTCCAAACACGATCCAGCCCTCAGGAAGATGGTAATGTATATATAGAAGGGACTTCTACACTACAACCCTCATTAGCAAACATGCTTAGAAGGACCCTGGAAGTTGTCTCTGCGGTATAGGAAATTGCCATGAAAGTTGGTACTTCTCAGGAAGCAGCAAGATGCACTAGCCAACTGATAGAGAGGAAAAGAGCAGTAATTGTAGTAGGTATTAGGGAGCAAATAGGGGCTACTCCAATGGTGAGGAGAGATATGGACAAAGCCACAGTCAAAGAGATCCTTAAAGGGGTACAGATGGAGAGGGAAGAACAGAATATAGAAAAGGTGTTCAGGCTTGGCCGGTACAACAAGGACCAAGATCGATTGATAAAAGTGGTTTTCAAAAGTGAGGACACAAACAAAGAAATTTTAGCAAAGAAGAGCAACCTACTCAACGAACTGAAGTTCATAAAGGTATGTGTAGCAGAGGGATATGACCAGGGAGGAGAGATTGATGGGCAGGAACGAGCACAAGGAGAGGGACAGGAATCAGGGAATCACAGCCCAGAACCCTACGATCCCAGAAGGGAGTGGGGAACCCTCCACAGGCAGTGCAACAACCTCACTGGGAGGAGGATCACAAAACAGAAGCCCTACCTGTCCCAGCCCCTAGGTTCCCCCATCACCCTAAGCCCTCCCTTCTCCCCCACCCCCCTAAGCCCTCCTTTCTCTTCCATCCCACTAAGCCCTCCTTTCTCCCTCACCATCCTCTCTTGCTCCCGACAAGCCCTCTTTTCACCCCCTCTCCCTCATGCCCTCCTTTCTCCCACACCCTGCCAAGCCCTTCCTCCCCTCTTTTCACCACCCTCCCAAGCCCTCTTTTCTCCCCCACCCCTCCAAGCCCTCACTTCGCCCCAACCCTCTCCAGACCAGATCCTCCCAGCCTCCCCACAACCCAGGTCCCCCTCACCCTCAGCCCCCCCCCCCTTACAACCCAGCACCCCTCTTCCCCCTCCTCATCCCATACCCTCCATGTTTACCGACTCCAGTGGAATCAACACAAACTGAGGATGGACAGAAAAGAGTCAGCTTCAAGATGATGTACTCGAACATAGATGAGATTACAAGCAAGGCGAGTGAACTTAGGGAAAGAGCACAAAAAATAAACCCAGATGTAATTGGACTCATGGAAACAATACTGTCAGAAATCATGATGAATGTGGTGTTCCCCGAGGATTACACTGTAATAAGGAAAGAGGGGGAGGGTAGGGGAGGAGGCGGAGTGGCCCTACTCATGAGAAAGGAATGGAGTTTCAAGGAGATGGTTATCCCAGGCTGTGAAGGGTTTAGAGACTACATAACAGGCACCAAGACAATGGGAGGACCAAGAGTAGTAGTAGCAGTGGTATATAACCCTCCACCAAATGACAGAAGACCCAGACAAGAGTATGACAAACAACATGGCAGTTAACAACATAATTGAGAGGGCAGCCTCTGTTGCCTGTAGAAACCGATCCCATCTGCTCATCATGGGGGACTTCAGTCATGGAAGAATAGACTGGGAGAACAAGGAACAGCCTAGAGGAGAGGAAACAGAGAACTAAACTACTGGAGGTGGCAACAAAAAACGTTTTAGGCCAGCATATCAGGGAACCCACAAGAATGAGGGGAAACGATGAACCAGCGAGACTCGACTTAGTTTTCACTAAAAATGTCTCCAACATAAGGGAAATTGACTTCACGGCCCGAGTAGGAATGAGCGATCACTGTGTACTAATGTTTGAGTATCTGGTCAATGAAGGGTTAAAGTACTCGAGGAAGGGAACTGATAGCAAAAGGCAAGCATTCCGTAAGGGATACTATGAAGAGATAAGAAAATTCCTAGCCGAAATAACATGGAAACAGCTCAGGGGAAAGACAGCTCAAGACATGATGGACTACATCACGCACAAGTTTAAGGAGGCAGCAGAAAAGTTTATCCCGGCCCAAAAGGAAAAAAAAATTAATGCAGATGAGAAACCGATTGTTTAATCAGAGATATAAGCTAGCTAATCCGGGTAGATGGGACTCGATAGCTTGGGAAGGCAGCCCATCTAGTTGAAGGAAAACCCTGATTTTAAACCTCCGCTGCTTTGCGGCCCTACCCCTTTTTGGGGACGTTTCAGAAGTAAACCCTAAGTTGGAGTTGGAGCCCCTAAGGCAGTTCGTTGTTGACGTCGACCTCGTTCTGGCAGCTCCTGCGACGTTCGTGGAACCATGTGTATTGGCATTTGCCTTTCTATTGGATAATTTCAGCAACGTGGAGAGGGGGGGGGACCTGCTGCATGGGTAACAGCTTCTCCTCCATATCTACCTACCCAGGCTTTGTGCCCTGTCAGGGCGCAACTCCATAGTCTTCCGAGACTGAAGGATGCCTACTACTATTAAGCTAGCTAAGCAACTAAATAAAAGAGTGTTGAGAAACTATAGAAATAACAGGACACTTGAGAGCAGAGAAAGATACCAAAGAGCTGCGAATGAATACATCAGGGTGAGAAGAGAGGAAGAAGGGGAAAATGAAAACGACATAGCAAGCAAGGAGAAGACTCAACCTAAATTGCTGCACAGCTGCATCAGGAGAAAGACAACAGTGAATGAATAGGCAATGTAACTGAGGATAAGGGTATGCAGATTCACTACAAACGACAAAGAAGTGTGCGAGGAACTCAATAAGAAGTTCCAGGATGTCTTCATATTAGAGCAAGAAGTAGTTCCAGAGATAAGAGAAGGAATAGTTAACCAGGCCTCACTAGAGAAGTTTGAGATTACCAGTGAGGATGTAATGAAGCTTTTGCTAGAGTTGGATATAACAAAGGCTATATGCCCAAATGAAATCTCACCATGAATACCAAAGAAAGGAGCAGAAGCACTGTGCCTGCCACTCTCCATGGTGTATAACAAATCACTGGTAACAGGTGAATTGCCAAAAATTTGAAAAACGGCATTAATACAGACGGCACACAAGAAGGGGGATAGACAGGATGCACTGTACTATAGGCCAGTGTCTCTAACTTGCATACCATGCAAGTTAATGGAGTAAATTGTGTGAAAAAAAAGAAAGTGGAACATCTGGAGCGAAGGAACTTTGTGACACAACACCAACATGGTTTCAGGGATGGGAAGTATTATAGTGCTGTGTGTTTGTTAGTGGTGTTGTCATCGTTGATCCTTCTTCACAGACAACCCAACCCACAACTCGGTAGAGTGCTTATACCTCACTAGGAGATCACACTAGGCGTTCCTGGCTCTTGGAGAGGGGCTCAACGTCACACGTTTAGGGGATGTGGCTCCAAAACTTAGCCTCGTTGTCACGTGCACACACCCACTCGAGCCGCTGTGACTCCCCACTCTCTCCTTAGGTGATATGATCTCCTCAATCCCCCTTTGACTTATTGGTATTACCTTGTACCCTGTCCACAGCAGTGGTTCTTGGTTCTCTCTCTCTCTCTCTCTCTCTCTCTCTCTCTCTCTTCTTCTGTACTATTTCATGGGAAGCCTCACTAGGACAAGGGCAAACACCAGCAAATTGGAATACATTTACTGGACAAAGCACATACACGATACATACACACATATAATAATAATGAATCCTATACTCTATACTATTACAATCAGGGTGCACTCCAACACCATCAGAACTCTATTATCAGTTTATCAAGTGGTATCCTATCTCCTGGTTCACCACCTGATATTATCAACCTCCTTAAGTAGATCAAGTCTACATACACTGTTGCACTATCAGCAAGAGAATATATCTACAAACATGTACAAGGAAATCCAGCATTGAATGCAATAACATGTATATATATCAGTATAAATGTTCCTTGATACACAACAATGATCAATCGATCACTCTATCAGTCCTAGAACACGTATATCTGTAGATAATCCACCCTACGACTGTAACTCTAAACTTCAGTATAAAACACTCCTTGACATAAGAATGCAAACAATCACCCACCTCTCACTGCGTCTTGCACGCTAATGACAACCAAACACTATCAACTCCCTACAAGTAATCCACCAGAACTTCCCTTCCACCTCTGGAAGTAAGTAATTATCAAAAGAAGGCACCAAACCGGGAAGGCTGTGTAGCACCATCAAATACGCAAAATAATCAGAGGGCGCTAAATATCACCAAGGATGCGAATACGAGAACAAAAACGCATAAGGCGAACGATATCAAAAGTATCCGAGTCACCAAGAATTCTATCGAGGGACAGGTGACCGCGAGGGGCGGTCGGAAAGCAAGACACACGCTCGTCCTGGAAGTCAGGACATTCAAGAAGGGCATGCACGACCGAAAGAGGGACAATGCAACTAGGACAATAAGGAGCAGGGCGGCGCTCCATCAAGTGACCATGGGTTAAGCGAGTATGGCCAATACGCAATCCTCGCCAGAGCTGTTTCCCACCGCCGTTTACGGTGGAAGGAGGACGGCCACGAGGAAACACAATATTTAAGAGTACGTAGCTTGTTACCAGTAACAGACAACCAAGAAGCCTGCCAACGGGTAAGGACTGAGGAATGGATAACCGGGTAAAAGTCGGAATACGGAATGCCTTTACGAGAGATGGGACAAGAGCGGACAGCTTCCTTGGCGGCAGCATCTGCATGCTCATTTAAAGACACACCAATATGGCTGGGAACCCAACAAAACTCAACCGACTTAAATTTACTGTGAACGAGAAACAGCCAATGCTGGATCTCGACAACTACTGGATGAACCGGATTAAAGGACCCGAGAGCCATCAGGGCACTACGAGAGTCAACAACAACTACAAAGGAAGACTGACAACGAGAAAGCAGGAGACGAAGAGCATAGAGAATAGCATAAAGTTCCGCTGTAAAGATGCTAGTCTCCGGAGGCAAGCGACACATATAATTGTGATCAGGAAAAACAACAGAGTAGCCAACACCGTCCGCTGACTTAGACCCATCGGTGAAGACAGAAACGGAGCGGGAGTGAGAAGAAAAGTGCTCAAGGAAAAGGCGTTTTAGAACCGTAGGAGGGGTAAAAGCTTTAGTGATACGGGTCAAGGATGTACAAAACCGCGGAAGAGGGGACCCTCCACGGGGGCAAAGAAGGAACAACACGAGGAGAAACATCAGAAATACGAACGGAAAGAGAATCCTGTAGGCGAGATAACCGGACAGAAAGAGGGAGGTGGTGAAGAGGAACAGGAACCGCAGGAGGGGTAAAAGTTAAAGCACGACAGAGGCGAGAGGAAGGATGTTGCAAGGACCGCGCAAGATAGCGAAGACAGTAGCGATCACGGCGGTCCTGGAGAGACAGGAAACCAGTGTCAACATACAAGCTAAGGATGGGAGTCGAACGAAAGGCACCAGAACTGAGGCGCAACCCAGTATGGTGCAAAGCATCAAGACGGCGAAGAGTAGAAGGAGAAGCAGACGAGTAAGCAGGGCAACCATAATCGAGCTTAGACAGGACGAGAGAGGAATGTAAAGCAAGGAGAGTGCGCCTATCTGCCCCCCAAGAAGTATGGGACAAGACCCGAAGGAGGGTAAGGGCCTTGGAGCACTCAACACGGAGGTAAGAGATATGGGGAGACCAAGACAAACGAGTGTCAAGGAATAACCCCAAAAGCTTCGCGGAATCTTTGTATTCAAGGGGATGACCATAAAGGGACAAAGAGGGACGAAGAACAACCCGTTTCCGCGTAAAAGTCATGGCACAAGTCTTAGAAGTAGAGAACTTGAAGCCATGATCTGTGGCCCAAGACGACACGGCATCAATTGCAAGTTGAAGCCGGCGTTGAAGGAGAGGCGAATTATCACCCTGACAACAAAGGGTAAGATCATCGACATAGAGAGCGGAGAAGACACCAGAAGGAAAAGAGGAAAGAAGACCATTGAGGGCAACCAGAAAAAGAGTAGTGCTCAGAACACTACCCTGGGGCACACCTTCGTATTGCTGAAAAGAGGCAGAGAGAGCGGTACCAAGGTGCACCCGAAAGGAACGACGAGAGAGGAAGCTGCGGAGAAAGAGAGGGAGATGACCACGAAGGCCAAAAGAATGAAGTTGAGATAGGATATGATAACGCCAAGTGGTGTCGTAAGCCTTTTCCAGGTAAAAAAGGACGGCAACAATGGAGGTCTTCGCAGCAAAAGCAGTACGAATATAGACCTCCAAGTTCACCAGGACATCTGTCGTGCTGCGGCACTTGCGGAAACCAAATTGAGAAGGGGAGAGGAGGTGGTGTTCCAGGAACCACATCAGACGAACGTTAACCATACGTTCAAAGAGTTTGTAGACACAACTTGTGAGAGCAATAGGGCGAAAGTCCTTAGGGGAAGTACCCAGAGACCCCGGTTTGCGAACAGGGAGGACAACGGCATCGAGTCAGTCCTCAGGGACTGACGACGACTCCCAGATCCGATTATACAGACTCGGTAAATACTGAGACGTGCTCGGAGGGAGATGGCGAAGCATCTCATAATGAATACCATCGGAGCCCGCCGCCGTAGAACCGCAGAGGGCCAGGGCAGAACGAAGTTCAGAGAGAGAGAAGGGATCATTATAGGGAAGCTGAGGATGAGTGCAGAAATCTAAAGGACGAGACTCAAGGACAGGTTTACGAAGAAGGAAAGATTGGGGAAGATGAAGACCAGAGCTAACAGAAGAAAAGTGGGAACCTAGTTCGGAAGCGACCTGCAACGGGTCCGCCACAAGAGTATCATGGAGGTGATGGACTGGTGAAACATCGGGAATGAACTTACCCGCTATCTTACGGATACACTTCCAGATCTATGGCAGAGGAGTTTCGGACGTAATGGTGGAGACAAAAGATGCCCAACATTCACGATTAGCCGTACGGATGGCCCTACCGGCCACCGCACTCGCCTTCCGAAAGAAAAGACAAGAATCGGCCGTCTGCCGACGGCGGTGTCTCTTCCAGGCTGCACGCTAACAGCGGACAGCCCGAGCACAGTCTGCATTCCTACAGGGAACTCACTTCCGTGGACCCCGGGAGGAAGAGCGAGGAATAGAGCGGACGTCAGCGTCAAAGACAGTGTCATGGAAAAGGAGGAGAGAGCGAGGGAGAGGTCAGAGAGAGAGCAGCTCCGAGGGTAAATAGATTCCAGTCTGCTTTAGCAAACTGCCACCTAGGGAAGAAGAGGGGAGAGTGAAAAGAGAAAAAGGTAAAAAGGATGGGGAAATGGTCACTGCCATGGAGGTCATCAAGAACCTGCCACATGAAATTTAAGTAAAGAGAAGACGACCAAAGAGAAAGATCAAGACAGGAAAGGGTGCGAGTCCGAGAGTCTAAATGCCTGGGCTCACCAGAATTCAGAAGAGACAAGGAAGAAGAGAGGACAAACGGCTCAAGAAGTTGACCTCGGGTGTTCGTCAGAACATCACCCCAAAGGAAATGACGGCAATTGAAATCACCCAGCAGGAGCACTGGCGTCAGCAAGGAGTCCAGTGGGTGATTCAGATCAGGTAGAGAAAGCGGGACACTCGGGTTAAGATAAATGGAACCAACGGAGTACCATTTCTCGAAAAACATACGAGCAGCAGACCAATGGAGAGGCGAAGGAAAAAGTAAGGGGACAAAGGAATCTGAGTAAATAATTTTTAATTGGGGGACAAAGGGAACATCAGAGCGAATCAAGAGAGCGAAAGATTTGAGAGCCCCAGCAACAGCCGGAGGGGGGGGGGGAGAGAAAGGAATAGCCACGAAAGTGACCAGGACGAGCACCAAGCATCGGCTCCTGGAGACAGACACAAAGGGGCGAAAACCGCGAAATCAGAAGTTGGAGTTCGAAGAAATTGCCGTAATAACCTCGAACGTTCCATTGAAGAATAGGCATCGACGAGAAGAGAAAGGACAAAAACAGAAAACAAATAAGAAACAAAGGCGAAAGAGCAACATAGCACGTTAAAGAAGATCAGGGTCAGCAAAGTCAGGGTTAGGGGCCATGGGAGGGAAGGAGGCGGGAGAACAGACCAGAGGTGGACGGGCGTGGTCAGGAAGAGGAAGAGAAGGAGGCAACCGAGAGGAGCAGACAATGACAGCAGCAGGAGGAGGGGAGGGCACCTCAGCAAGGACAGCAACCGTGAGGGAAGCGGGAGCCAAAGAAACCTCCATAGTAGGAACAGGGGGCGCAACTACCGAAATTTCTACCGCAGTCTCCGTGGTGTAGTGGTAAGACACTCGCCTGGCGTTCCGCGAGCGCTATGTCATGGGTTCGTATCCTGGCCGGGGAGGATTTACTGGGCGCAATTCCTTAACTGTAGCCTCTGTTTAACGCAACAGTAAAATGCGTACTTGGATGAAAAAACGATTCTTCGCGGCAGGGGATCGTATTCCAGGGACCATAGGATTAAGGACTTGCCCGAAACGCTACGCGTACTAGTGGCTGTACAAGAATGTAACAACTCTTGTATATATCTCAAAAAAAGAAATGGAAGGGGAAGAAGAGATAGAGTCAGAAGTAGGGGGCTGAGGAAGAAAGCGAAGCCTTCTTACCCGCCGGGGAGGAGGAAGGACAGGAGCCAGGCTTACGCTTCTGACTTAAAGAGACAGGTGTCCCAGCAACTACGTACTGGGCAACGGATTCCAGCGTCTCTACAGGAGAAGCTGAACGAGAGCACACATGACAGCCGTTAGGAGAGCAATGAACATCAGCCCGCACTGACAGGCGGCGGGGAGAGTCGATAGACGGAGGAGAAGGATGGGAAGGAGGATAGGAGGGAGACTAGGAAGAAGATACAGGATAGATGACAGAACGGGTAGAAAGAATGGGAACCCCAGACAGGGGACCATTCGGGACAGAACTCAATGGAACAGAGGAGGGGGCAGTGGGCGTATCAGGGTCCAATGCACGGAAACGGTTGTGAGTCTGAGGAAGGTGGGAAGGACGAGGAGAGGAAGAGTGCAACATGCGAGCATAAGAGACGTTAGAGCACCTAGCACCAGAAAGAATGACATAGGGCGGAAGGGTCCTATTATCAAAAGTAATCTTCACAACCCGAAGAGGCTGACGGCGACGACCACGAGGGGGACAAGTAAATGTGTCTACCCGGAGGACAGAATAGCCCTGGGCCTCAAGGATATGCTGAATATCATCGGGTGGAGTTGAAGGTGACAGAGGCATCTACGGAATCAACAAGGTGCCTATGAAGGGAGAAATCGTCAGGAGGTGCAGAATCAAGAGGGAGGAGATCAAAGTATTTGGCCCACGAAGAGGAACCAAACAAGGCTTGATAGGCATCAGAACGGGAAGGAATCGAGCGAGTGCAGCTATGTCGAGGACGGCGTTAAGAACCCCCAGAGAGAGAGGGGTTAAAAGGCGCAGTAGTCACAACTAGAGACTGGGCCGTGCCAGGGGACGAGGTGGTCACCACCGGGTCTTGGTGCTCGACCCAACCACAGAGGAGGGAGGGGTGCCAAGGGGAGTAGTCAGGAGGGTCAAAGGAGGAGCACAGTCGGGGCCCAATGCAGCGGGGGGGCTACAGAGCCTGGTTTTCCAATACAGTCCGACTCAGGGGCTTGGTCGCCCACTCCACGAGACTGAGAGGGTACAAGAGGAACATTCAGCAACATAGACACCAAAAGAAACACTTTCACTCACGAATGTGCCCCAATACCCGCCATGGAGCCACAATTAGAGGTACGACACCCAACAAGAAGCTATTGCCGATCCAGCCGGGGCCCCTTATGGGTGCGTCGTAAGTATACGTCCCACAAACGCCACCACAAGAACCGTCAGTCCGTCGAGATCGGGTTCAGTGACGAAAGGGGGATTGACAATAAAAGGTTCCCCTCGCTCTCGACGTTGGGTACTACAGTTCTACAGGTGCAAGAGTATGCCTCCTCAAGCACCCGGACGTCAAAATAGAAGAAGTCCAAAGAAATAACCAAAACAAGCAAAAGATCGGCAGGAAACAACAAGCAGATAGGAGAAGAGGGGGGAGAAAAACGAAACAGAAGGAAAAGGAAAAGTCGTTCAGCACAATTAGAGAGGACAGCAGCAGGAGCACAAGGCCACAAAAGAACAAATGACTGTCCCAAGGAGCATCACACTCAGGCAGCCGGCCACTAAGCCCCCCCTCACGGCATCAACGAGCTGAACTGGGAGGGGGGGGGGGTGGCTATCATAAGAACGGCATATAGAAACTTGTGTACGGAATCTTTCAGTACTTTGTATACCACCTATGTCAGACCAATCCTGGAGTATGCGGCTCCAGCATGGAGTCTATATCTAGTCACGCATAAGACTAAACTGGAGTAGATTTAAAGGTTTGCCACCAGACTAGTACCCGATTTGAGGGGTATGAGCTACGAGGAGAGACTACGGGAATTAAACCTCACATCACTAGGAGACAGAAGAGTTAGAGGGGACATGATCACCACATACAAGACTCTCAGGCAATTTACTACAAGGGGCACACGAACTACAGACACAGGTGGAAATTGAGTGTCCAAATGAGTCAGAGACATTAGATAGAATGTTTTTTCTGTGTCAGAGTATGTTACGGCCCTCTCGGGACGCAACGGGGTTCTTACTCTGATGTTGTTAGAGGAAGTTATATCCGACCCCAAGCCAGTAGTGGCTTTCAAGGAATGAGATCCGTGACGCAATTAACTTAAAGGGGGAAGGGAAAGAAAGTTAAGAACTTAATATTATAATTACCATCACCATATAAATAATATATAAAAGAGTGCACAGGGGGAGGGGTATAAACACTATACAGGGGGATTATTCACAATCGTTGTCTTCTGCTGAAGACTCTGGTGCAAAGCTCTCGGTGCTGAGTCCTCGGTGCTTCTTCGTGGCCTCACAACGAATTCTTCTGAGAAGTTGAGCCTACCCTGGCCACAGGTCAGCCAAAACACAGGTCCACTGGGGGCACCGCCGTGGAGGCCGTCAACCACAAATCCAGCCGGTCTGCTGGCAGGTTCCGGACCCGCAACGCTGGTCAGGCCACTCCACGAACGATAATAGGGTAACGCCCTAGACAGGAGTCTCGTGTGATATCACAAATCACTCTCCTGTCCTCAGTATCCCAGTGGATAATCGTCTCCAGTAGTCGGCCCCGGGTAATCCTTCTACTGTCACTCCACTGACAGGGTAACACCACAGTGTTCTTCCGGGAAGCGACTTCACAGCTGCTGCAGCAAAGCACAAGGTATGGAGACGGCTGCCTCGGGTAGACTGACTCAACTTCCATCACAGCAGTCCCAGGTCGACTCTGTAAGCAGACACGTCATCAATAACTGGGACACTAAAACACCTCACTTACAGGCTCAGACACAAACGCCCGACACATCCACTTCATAGATGGCGTTGTAGTCTGAGCACCACCTCACCAGAGGTCAGCAGCGGTGGTGTTGAGTGCTGAACGGGACTGGAAACTGGCTCTCGTAGCTAGTACACGTCGTCCTCGCCAGGGGTCGTCATCCGTTTGGAGGGGGTTTCGGGAGCTGACCCACAGTCACTGGCGCGGTCGTCACTGCTCCGGGCTCGGACGCTGGATCCGGGTTCGTAACAGAGTAGAAGACAAATAGAATGCATTAGGAAGTGATGTGGTGGAGGCTGACTCCATACACAGTTTCAAGTGTAGATATGATAGAGCTCAGTAGGCTCAGGAACCTGTACATTAGTTGATTGACAATTGAGAGGCGGGACCAAAGAGCCAGAGCTCAACCCCTGCAAGCGCTATTAGGTAAGTAAACACACACACACACACACATACATACACACAGAATATTATAGGAAAATAGGATATTTATTTATTTTTTTATTCATTTATTTATTTATTTGTTATACAAAATGTATTTATTATAGATAATTAGTGTTCAATGTTTCCAAAGACATAAAAAACCATTCGGCGGCTGAACCGACCAACTCTCTGTATCTTCACACAGTAACGTCTTGCAGTGCCTGTGCGAGGTCATCCGTGTTGCTTTGTCCACGGTCCTCTAGTTTTTCTGCCTTCTTTTTGTGAAACAAAATCATTGTTTTGGTGAGCTGGCATTGTTGCTCAAATATTTTTTGTTGCAGCTCTTTTTCTTTTTGTTTATAATATTCCAGTTCCCGACGTTTGTGTTCATAATTTATTGCAGCCATTTTACATTGTTTACATTCAGCTTCCTGCTGGGTGCGGCCCTGTTCTAGCTATGTCTCGCAACACAGTTCATTTTCTAGCCATCTCATTAAACAATCTGCGTCAGCAAACGAAGTCGACGAAGTAGTCATTGTTGGCTTCGTTATAGCTCGGAGGTTGAGGGAGTCTTCAGATGCCTTCAAGAAGTCTTTGTCCTTATGAATTATTGTTTGTAAGGCTTTGTTGCCTTATGACAGAGGAAAAATACATATCAAAGACAGAGAAAAATTAGTGAAGGTTGTAGAAATTTTTACAGAAAGGGATATGTCAGGGTGACGATGCTGAGAGAAGGCGTAGACTTGGTGATGATGATAGGAGTGTAGTAATGTGGTGATGATGGGAGTGTAATAATGCGATGACGATGGGAGTGTAGTAATAAGGTGATAATGATGGGAGTGTAGTAATGTGGTGATGATCATGATGAGAGTGCAGTAATATGGTAATGATGATGGGAGTGTAGTAATGTGGTAATGATGATAATGATGAAAGTTGTAGTGATGATGTTGGGGGAGGGGTAATGTGATGATGATTGTGAAACTGGAGTAATGCGTGATCATGATAGTTGAGTAATGTGATGATGGGAGTAATGTGGTGATGATGATGGGAGTGGAGTAATGTAGTGATGATGGGAGTGTAGTAATGTGGTGATGATGATGGGAGTGGAGTAATGTGGTGGTGATGATGATGGGAGTGTAGTAATGTGATGATGGGAGAGGAGTAATGTGGTGATGATGATGGGAGAGGAGTAATGTGGTGATGATGGGAGAGGAGTAATGTGGTGATGATGGGAGTGGAGTAATGTGTTGATGTTGGAAATTTCCAACACCGAATACAACACTGTTGTCTTCTCATTAATTATTACTAATTCTACTAATCATTGTAGTAAGTAAAATTAACACAACGTAGAATTCACATGTACTAATAATTTCATCTGTGCAATAGGCTAGAATTCTTACGTCACCCGACGCCAGTATTGCGTCAGATTTCATTGTAATAAACACATTATATCCAATGTGCCTGAGAATTGAATTCGATTCTCTATAAAAAAAGGTGTTCTGTGTGATAATTAATTACAGATAAATTGACCTCCAACTAAAGCCGAATAGAGCGTTAAAGTCATAGCAGTTATCTAGTAATAAAAACTAACGTTACAAGTGAATGCCATGGAGAGACATTAATTCCTCTCCATTATATGTTTACTCTCACTGAACTGGCAAATAATAATATTTAACTCTTCCAAATAATAAACCCGTCCTGACTCGAGCATTTCAAGCACAACCGCAAGAAATTCTAATATTCATGATAATAACTTGTTTAATGAACGCGAGACGCGGAGCGGGGAAGGAGAGGAAGCCAGTGCACGTGTTGAGACGCTCCTGAGCGGACCTGTTCACGTAGTGCTAACGAGGAGACGCCATTACCCAGCCATCAGGGTAAACGCTATCCATTCTCCCGAAGAAAGTCGCCACTGTGAGGCGTGAAGAGCCATGCAGACAATATCTTCACCTGGTGTCAGTGTCATATAAGGAACCTATCAAATCTGGTTCTTTGTGATTCCCCGTGACCGGCCAGTGAAGCGCGCCATTATCCAGGATAGGCGAAGCCAGAGCCTGGGACGGGAATTTCGGCAAACTTAAAACTTACACAGTGCCCAAATTAGCTAAGTATCTTATCCTTATTTGATGCATCTGATAGGGTGTAGAATTATAGCTGGGTAGTTTGTCGTGACGACGTATACCAACACCATATCACAGGTCATTATCCCTTACCTACTATTAATATTAATTTATTGGACATAGAATTCCAGTAGTTTAATTAGTTGCTACTGTAAATATTTATTTTGCAGCATGTGAGAAGAATTCTCCTAGCTTCCCTCTCCCATGTTAATCGAATCCCACTCGTCATCCAGCCGAGCCCAGGAGAATCAGAGGAAGCGTCGTGACTTACTTTAAGGAATCGTCATTAAGCTAAGATTCCTTTGTATTCCTCTAATTTATTATCTGGAATTATTTACATGCAGAACTCTGTTTCTTGGATTGACATGTGTTTATTCTGATTATCATTATTATATTCATAATCTATGTTCCCATTAATGATAATGACAATGATTTCACAATTATTCATAGGATTAGATTATTACATCTTGGATTAGTGAACGAACCACACTAGTTCCTGGACGTACTGAGTTCCAGTAATAACCCCCCAATGTAGGTGTTTGAGGTTTGATTCATTTAATTATACAGCCCATTAATTATTTCTATGATCATATTCTCTAGTATTTTATCCATAGTTACTGGTTCATCTAGGAATTATCAAATGATCATAATTTCTCAGTTTCCCTCTTTACTATAAAAGTGGGTGGTCCTTCGTAATTTATTTTACTATATTAATATTTAAATAATTAGATTCAAGCCCCAAATGTCCCACAGATGATGATGGGAGTGGAGTAATGTAATGATGATGATGGGAGTGTAGTTGTGTGTTGAAGATGTTGGAAGTTGAGTAATGTGGTGATGATGTGAGTAGAGTATAGTGATGTTGATAACTGGAGTAATGTAGTGATGATGGGAGAGGAGTAATGTGGTGATGATGGGAGTGTACTAATGTGATGATGATGATGGTAATAATGGGGATGATGTTGGGATGTTGTTGTTGTTGTTAAGATTCACTACCTGGAACAAATAGTTCCAGGTAGCACGGGCTATGGTGAGCCCATAATTCTAAGATGTTGGGAGTGTAGTAATGTGGTAATGATGATGGAAGTATAGAAATATAGTGATGACGATGGGAGTGGAGTAATGTTGTGAGGATCTTTGAAGTGGATAAATGGTGGTGATGATAATGATAGGAGAGAAGTAATGTGACGATGATGGGAGTGTAGTAATGTGGTGGTGATGATAGAAGTAGTGATGTGGATGATGATGATTGGAGTGTAGAAATGTTTTGATGATGATGGGAGTGGAGTAATGTTATGATAATAGGAGTTAAGTAATGTGATGATGATAATAGGAGTGGAGAAATGTTGTGGTGATAATGAGAGTGGACTAATGTGGTGATGATGATGATAGGAGTGTATTATTATGGTGATGATTGGTGTGCAATAATGTGATGTTGGGAGTGTAGTAGTGATGATGATAAGAGTGTAGTAGTCGTGTGTGATGATGATGGGGGTACATTTGGCGTGATTATGTTGTTCGGAGTGTAGTAATATGGTGATGATTTTGGGAGTGTAGTAATGTTGTGATGATGATAATGGGAGTGTAATAATATGATGGTAATCATGGGGGTTAAGTAATATGGTGATGATGATGGGAGTGGAGTAATATACTGATGATGATGAGTGTAGTAATGTAGTGATGATGATAGGACAGGAGTAATGCCTTGATGACGATGGGAGTAGTGATGTAATGATGATGGGAGTGTATTAAAGTGGGAGAGATAGTGGGAATGGAGGAATGCGATGATGATGATGGGAGTGGAGTAATGTAGTGATGATGATGGAAGTGGAATAATGTGGTGAGGATCTTGAGAGTGGAATAATTTATTGATGATAATGAGAGTGGAGTAATGGGGCGGTGAAGGTGGGAGGGTAGAAATGTGATTATGATGTTGGGAATTGAGCAATGTGGTGATAGTAATGGAAGTGAAGAAATGTGGTGGTGATATTGCGAGTGTAGTAATGTGGTGAATATGATGATGGGAGTGTAGTAGTCGTGGTGCAACCCGTTCTCGCAAATTTAATAAGTCAATATTGACTTATTAAATTTGCGAGAACGGGTTGCACCACGACTACTACACTCGTGTAAAGTGATGATGATGATGATAATGATAGTGATTATATTGGGAGCATAGTAATGTTGTGGTGATGATTGAAGTGGAGAAATATGGTGAGAGATGATGATGGGAGTGTAATGTGGTGATGACGATGGGAGTGGACTAATTTGGCGATGATGATGGTAGTGCACTAGAGTTGTGATACTAATGTGAGTGAAGTAATGTGGTGATGATGATGGGAATAGAGTAATATAGTGATTATGATGATGAGAGTGGAGGAATGTAGTGATGATGACGGAAGAGTAGTAATGTGGCGATGATGGAGAGAATAGAGTTATGTGGTAATGATGATAGGAGTGTAGTAATGTGGTTATGATGTTCAGAGTTATGTGGTAATGATGATAGGAGTGGAGTAATGTGGTGTTGATCTTTGATGTAGAATAATGTAGTGATGATAATGAGACTGTAGTAATGTAGTATGATTATGACGGGGTAAAGTAATGTGGTGATGATGTGAGTGGAGTAATGTGGAGATGATGATGGGAGTGTAGTAATATGGTGGTGATGATCGAAGTGGAGTAAAGTGTTGAGGAAGATGATGGGAGTGTAGTAATGTAATGAAGATGTTGGAAGTTGGGTAATGTAGTGATGATGATGGGAGTGGAGTAATGCGGGGATGATGGTCGGAGTGTGATAATGTGGTGATGATGATGGGAGTGTTGTAGTGATATGAAGATTGGAGAGAAGTAATGATCTGATGATGATGGGAGTGAAGTAATGTGGTGATGACGATGGGTGTGGAGTAAT
Source organism: Procambarus clarkii (assembly GCF_040958095.1). NCBI lineage: Eukaryota > Metazoa > Arthropoda > Malacostraca > Decapoda > Cambaridae > Procambarus > Procambarus clarkii. The sequence continues at coordinate 7,807,824 of NC_091182.1, read as the reverse complement.
GTAGTGATGATGATGTGAGTGTATTAAAGTGGTGATGATAGTGGGAAAGGAGTAATATGGTGATGATGATCGGAGTGGAGTAATGTTGTGAGGATCTTGAAAGAGGATAAATGGTGGTGGTGATGATGATGATGAGAGTGAAGTAATGTGAAGATGATGATCAGATTGAATTAAAGTGTTGATGATGATGGAAGTTAAGTATTGTTGTGAAGATGATGTGATTGGAGTAATGTTGTGATGATGTTGGGAGTGTAGTAATATACTGATGATGATGAGTGTAGTAATGTAGTGGTGATGATAGGAGAGGAGTAATGCCTTGATGACGATGGGAGTAGTGTAATGTTATGATGATGATGGAAGTGGAATAATGTGGTGAGGATCTTGAGAGTGGAATAATTTATTGATGATGATGAGAGTGGAGTAATGGGGCGGGGATGGTGGGAGGGTAGAAATGTTATTATGATGTTGGGAATTGAGCAATGTGGTGATAGTAATGGAAGTGAAGAAATGTGGTGGTGATATTGTGAGTGTAGTAATGTGGTGATGATAATGATGGGAGTGTAGTAGTCGTGGTGATGATGTTGGGAGTGCATTAGTCGTGATGATGACGTTGGAAGTGTACCAATGTGGTGATGATGTCGGGAGTGTAGTAATGTGGTGATTATGATGATGGGTGTGAAGAAATTTGATGATAATGGGAGTTGAGTAATGTAGTAATGATGATGAGTGTAGTAATGTGCTGATTGTGGAGATAATGATGGTGATGATGTTAAGTGTAATAATGTGGTGATGTTATGAGTGAAGTAATGTGATGATAGGAGTGTAGTAATGAGGTGACGATGAAGGAAGTTTAGTAATGAGGTGATGATGTTGGGAGTGAAGTAATGTTGTGATGATGATGATGGGTGAAGTATTTTTGTGATGATAATGGGAGTGGAAAATGTGGGTGATAATAATGTTGGAAGGGAAGTAATGTGATGATGATAATGATAGTGAGGATGTTGGGAGCGTAGTAATGTGGTGGTGATGATTCAAGTGGAGTAATATGGTGAGAGATGGTGTAACAATGTGGTGATGACGATGGGAGTGGACTAATTTGGTGATGATGATGATGATGGTAGTGAATTAAAGCTTTGATAATAATGTGAGTGAAGTAATGTGGTGATGATGATGGGAATGGAGTAGTAGTGATTATGATGATGGGAGTGGAGGAATGTAGTGATGATGACGGAAGAGTAGTAATGTGGCGATGATGGAGAGAATAGAGTTATGTGGTGATGATGATGGGAGTGTAGTAATGTGGTGATGGTGATGAGTGTGTAGTAATGAGATGATGATGAGAGTGTAGTAATGTGGTTATGATGTTTTGAGTTGAGTAAAGTGGTGATGATGATGGGAGAGGAGTAATGTTGTGATGATGATAGGAGTTAAGGAATGTGGTGAAGATGGAAATGTTGTAATGAAGATGGAAATGTTGTAATGTGATGATTATGGTGATAATGATTGTGATGATTTTGGGGGTGTGTGGTAATGTGTTGATGATGATAACGGGATTAAAGAAATAATGTGATGATAATGGGAGTTGAGTAATGTGGTGATGATGATGAGAGTAGTAATGTGCTGATTATGGAGATAATGATGGTGATAATGTTGGGAGTGTAGTAATGTGCTGATGTTCTGAGTAAAGTAATGTAGTGATGATGGGAGTGAAGTAATGTGGTGATGCTGATTCGAGTGGAGAACTGTGGTGATGTTGATGTTCGGAGTGAAGTAATGTGATGAAGATGATGGGAGTGTAGTTATGTGGTGTTGATGTGAGTGGAGCAATGTGGGGATAATGTTGGGAGTGTAGAATGGACGTGATGATGATGGGAGTGTAGCTATGTGATGATGATGTTAATAGTGATAGTGATGATGTTGGGAGTGTAGTAATGTGGTGATGATGATCGAAGTGGAGTAATATGGTGAGGATGATGATAGAAGTGTAATAATGTGGTGATGATAATGATGATGGGAGTGTATTAAAGTTGTGATGATAATGGGAGTTAAGTAATGTGGTGATGATGATGGGAGTGGAGGAATGTGGATAGTATCTTGGGAGTGGAGTAATATGGTGATGATGATGATGAGAGTGAAGTAATGTAGTGATGATGACGGGAGAGCAGTAATGTGAAGATGATGGAGGGAATTGAGTTATGTGAGATGATGATGGGAGTTTAGTAATGTTGTGATGGTGATGAGTGTGTAGTAATGAGGTGATGATGATGGGAGAGGAGTAATGTTATGATGATGAGTGGAGTTAAGGAATGTGGTTATGAAGATGGAAGTGTAGTAATGTGGTGAAAATAATAGGAATGGAGTAATGTGATGAAGATAATTGGAGTGTAATGTGGTGATGTTGATGGGAGTGTAGTGATGTGATGATAATGATGGGTGTGCAGTAATGTGGTGATTATGATTGGAGTGGAGTATTCAGGTGATGATAATGAGAGTGGATTAATGTGATGATAAGGATAGTGATGTTGAGAGTGGAGTAATATGGTGATGATGATGGGAGTGTAATAATGTGGTGATGTAGATGGAAGTTTAATAATGTGATGATAATGATGAGAGTGCAGTAATGTCGAGATGATGATTGGAGTGGAGTATTGTTGTGATGATGAATGAGGACCAATGTGATGATGATGATGATGATGATGATGTTGGGAGTGCAGTAATGTGGTGATGATGATGATGGCAGTGTAGTAATGTGGTGATGATTATGGGAGAGTACTAATGATGTTATAATGATGAAAGTGAAGTAATGTTGTGATGATGATGGGAGTGTAGTTATGTGGTGTTAATGATGTGAGAGGAGTTATGTTGAGATGATAATGCTGTAATGTAACACCAATACATATAGTGTAATAATGGTGTAGTGTGTGTGTAGAAATGTGGTGATGAAGTTGCGAGTTGAGAAATGTGATGAGGATGATATTGAGAGCGTAGTAATGTGGTGGTGATTATGGGAGTGGAGTAATGTGGTGGTGATGATGGGAGGGAAGAAATATAGGGATGTTGATAAGTGGACTATTGTAGTGATGATGATGGGAGTATAGTAATGCAGGGATGATGGTGGGAGTTGAGTAATGTGGTAATGATGATTGTGGGGGTTTTCTTTTTTTGCTTTCACGACTGCAATGCGTACGTAGCCAATGTACATGTGGCAGACGCTTCATGAAGCTGTCGGAATTTGCAGAATAGAAAATACGAGAGCAACCGTACAGGGCCTGGGAGCAAGGTCGAGTTAAAGTCCTTGAGGGTCTTCTCAGACTAGTCTCACCTGGTCCTGCTCCACGGTGATCGTTGGAATCTCCTCAATGATTTAACACTTTAAGGGACTCCTAGAGTCCTCATCACATTTATAGTTTAGTGAATAATAGGCAACTCGGTGTTGAAGACACTAGAGCTGAAGGCTTCAGTATTTGATTGGCAGTATTCAGAAGTGGTTCAACGGATACACCGCATAAAGCTTAACAGTTGTTTATTTACTAACTTAACCACTAATACATAGGGTGCTTGATTTACTTTAGATTGGCGTCAGCAAAGCTATGGTTCTATTAGCGAGACTCTTGATGTCTGGCTAGGCGACTCGTATCCACTTGTGGAGAAACACCTAACTTAACACAGTTGACAGCCAATCATTAACACGGCAACCTAACTGCCGGTATGCAAAGGGATCACAAGAGTTCCAACCGGATACTCGGTAATGATGATATGCAATAAATCAACAACTACACTGTCAATGGGACAGGCAATAACATGCACAATAATATTATTACACAATAACTAAATGTGTGGTGTATGTGAAGCTCACATTCACAGACTAGTGAAATGTAGTGATACCACACAGATAAACACGCATTCACCGTCGATTCACCTATAACCTGTGATAGGTAGGAGGTGAGAACTGTGGTTGATTCCTCAGATCAGCACAGACACAATAAAACAATGACAAGATCTTGTACTTACAGATAGGGTACCTTTCCTTACTCACTCACTCACTCAGGCACATTTATACAAGCACTTGTAGGTGGCCTGACAGTTGGTTTCGCTCGTAGACACGGAGGTTCCTTGCAGTAGGGCGGGCTGTATGATTAACAGACAGACACACGCACACACACTGGCACTGGCGATGAGTAAGTTGGTGACGTCACGTAGTAGTGAGGGCGGCGGCGGGCGCTCGAGGCACAGAAGTACTGGGGTACTGGGGTACTGAGGTACACGCTCGGGACGAGTGGCGGCGGCTGTGGTACCATGTAGGTACACTTGTGGTAAAGTCACACACAGGTTACTTAGAGTGAACTAAGGCAGTGCCGCCGCCTAAGTAACTCACAACGATCTTTGTCACCAGGGGTTACCTGATACCAGTCTGTTTCGCTCTGGAGATTTGTCACTTTAGGCTTCTGAATAATATATTCACATTCGTGATTCTGGGCGAGTGTGTCGTATAATCTTCAGACGCTGAGTTAACTTGGCGGTGAGGAATAGATGGTGTTCAGTCTATTGGCTGGTAGACAGAACAGAACACGTCCACTTTGCAAGAGATCCCTCACAAGAATGGGTTTGCAAGGGGTGCCGGGCGTCTCGTGGCACACAACACAAAAAGAGTTACAATATGACCAATAGCATTGCAGCAAATGAGTGGGAACCAATCATATTAGCTCGTTCGATGAACAGTAGGAGTGACGTCATGAACACGTCACGACCACGTCATAGCTGTTATTCACCATCGCGCCGGTTGACCCCAGAGGTCAGACGGTCTGGCGTCTACCCTCTGTCTCTCACGCGGGGAACAGCACATGTACTCACTGACCCTTTGGTGGCAAGTATGCTTAATTCACTGTATCTACTTCCTACCTGGACATACGGCGGCCTCCGTATTATAAAAGTGTTCCTGGTTAAGTGGGCATTCTGGAGATACCCAACATGCCAGGTCACTATCCAGGGTTAACAGAAATAGGACCTTGTGCACAAGATCGGTACACTGTGCACAGCAATGAGCCATTCCAGTCAGCTGTGGGAGAATCTTGAGAGAGACTCTCTCACAATGATGGGAGTGGAGTAATGTAGTGTTGATGATGGGAGAAGTAATGTGGTGAGGATCTTTGGAGTGGAGTAATATAGTGATGATGATGAGAGTGGAGTAATATAGTGATGATGATGAGAGTGCAGTAATGTAGTGATGATGATGAGAGTGCAGCAATGTAGTGATGATGATGAGAGTGCAGCAATGTAGTGATGATGATGATGGGAGTGTAGTAATGTGGTAATGATGATGAAGTAAATTTATGTGGTGATGATGATAGGAGTGGAGTAATGTGATGATGATGGGAGTGAAGTAATGTGGTGATGATGATGGGAGTGTAGTAATGTTGTGATGATGATGGGAGTGTAGCAATGTAGTGATGACGATGGGAGTGGAGTAATGTGGTAATAATGATGCGGTGAATTTATGTGGGGGTGATGATAGGAGTGGAGTAATGTGGTGGTGAAGGTGATGGGAGCAAAGCAATGTGATGATGATGATGGGAGTGAAGTAATGTGGTGATGATGGGTGTGGAGAAGTGTGGTGATGATGGGAATGAAGTCATGTGTTGATGATTGGAGTGTAGTAAAGTGGTAAGTACTGTGGGAGAGTACTAGCCTTGGTGGTGATGATGTGAGTGCATAAGTCGTAAGGATGTTTTAGGGAGTGTAGTAATGTGGTAATGATGTTGGGAGTGTAGTAATGTGATGATGATGTTCGAAGTGTAATTGTCATGGTGATGATTATAAGTGTGTAGAAATGTGGTGATGATGATGGTAGTGTAATAATGTGATAATTATGATGAAATGGAGAAATGTGATGATGGGAGTGGAGTATTGTGGTGATTTTTTTTTTTTTTTTGAGGGAGGGGAGAGGAGCAGGGATATTCCAGCATGGTCCCTAAGCCTCTGGCTGGCCCACTAAGTGTTGCTTGTTTCTGTTTTACTGGGGCGGAGTATGAGTATTTATGACTCGTATGGTCGCTTCAGTAAGATTTTGTCCACATGTGTTTAAAAACTTCTTCTCTGTTGAATTTAAGTTGAAATCTTCATGGGTTTGTAACTCTGCACTGTCTTAGATAATTTTCCAGTGATCTGTTTTCCAATGGTCTGTCAGCATTTCCCCACTTTGTTGACATTGTGGTGATGATGATGATAGTGGAGTAATAGTGATGGTGAGAGTGTAGGAATGTAGTGATGATTGGAATGGAGTAATGTGGTGATGATGATAGGAGAATAGTAAAGTGGTGATGATGACGAGAGTGATGTGATGATGATGATCAGAGTGAAGTATGGTGATGATGATGATGATGATCAGAGTGAAGTACGGTGATGATGATGATAGTAATTGTGATGATGTTGGGAGTGTAGTAATGTGGTCATGATGATGGAAGTGGAGAAATGTAGTGAGGATGATGATGGGAGTGTAATGTGGTGATGACGAAGGGAATGTATTAAAGTTGTGGTAATTGTGGGAGTGGAGTAATGTGGTGATGATGATGGAAGTGGAGTATCGTAGTGAAGGTGATTTAAATGGAGTAATGTGGTGAGTATCTTTTGAGTGGAGTAATGTGGTGAGTATCTTCGGAATGGAGTAATGTGGTGATGAATAAGAGAGTGCAGTAATGTAGTGATGAGGATGATGTGAGTAGTTTAACGCGGCGATGATGGGAGTTGAGTAATGTGGATGATGATGATGGGAGTGTAGTAATGTGGTGATTATGATGAGAGTGTAGTAATGTGGCGATGATGATGATGGGAGAGGAGTAATGTTGATGATAATTGGAGTGGAGTAATGTTGTAATGATGATGGGAGTGAAGTAATGTGGTGAATATGTTGGGATTGTAGTAATGTGGTGATGATGTTGGGAGTGTAGTTTTGTTGTGATGGTAGTTGGATTGTAGTTGTCATGGTGATGATAGTGTGAGTGTAATTATGTGATAATAATGATGGCAGTGTTGAATTGTAGTGATGATGATGGAAGTCATGTAATGTGGTACTGTTGATGGGAGTGTGGAAATATTGTGATGATGATGGGAGTGTAGTAATGTGGTGATGACGATGGGAGTGAAGTAATGTGGTGAGGATCTTGGGAGTGGACTAATGTGGTAATGATGTTGGGAGTGGACTAATGTGGTAATGATGTTGGGAGTGTAGTAGTGTGGTGATGATGGGAGTGGAGTAATATGGTAATGATGATGGGAGTGGAGTAATATGGTGAGGGGGTTATGATAGGTGTGTAATAATGTGGTGAAGACGATGGGAGTGGAGTAATGTGGTGATGAGGGTGATGGGAGTGTAATACATTTGTTATGATAGTGGGAGTGAAGTAACGTGGTGATGATGATGGGAATGGAGTAATGTAGTGATGATGATCATGGGGGTAGAAGAATGTGGATTGGATCTTGGGATTGGAGTAATATAGTGATGATGGGAGTAGAAGAATGTGGATTAGAACTTGGGAGTGGAGTAATGTTGTGATGAGAGTGAAGTAATGTAGTGATAATGATGGGAGTGGAGAACTGTGGTGGTGATGATGTTGGGAGTGGAGCAATGTGGTGATTATGGTGATAATGATTGTGATGATTATGGGGGTGTAGTATTGTGTAGATAATGATGATGGGATTGAAGAAATGTTGATGAAAATGGGAGTTGAATAATGTAGTAATAATGATGAGAGTGTAGTAATGTGGTGATTATGTTGAGAGTGTAGTAATGTAGTGATGATTATGGTAGAAGTTTAGTAATGTTGTGATGATACTGTGAGTGGAGCAATGTGGTGATGATGTTTGGAGTGTAGTAAGGATGAGATGAGGGTGGGAGTGGAGTAATGTGGTGGTGATGATGATGATGATGATGTGAGTGCAGTAATGTGGTGATTATTGTGATAATAATGGTGATGGTTGTGGAAATGTAGTATTGTTGTGATGATGGGATTGTGGAAATGTTGTGATGATGGGATTGTGGAAATGTTGTGATGATGGGAGTAATGTGGTGATGAGAGTGGGATTGGAATAATGTGGTGATAATAATATGAGTGCAGTAATGTCGTGATGATGATTGGAGTGGAATATTCTTGTGATGGTAATGAGAGTTGAGTAATGTGTTGGGAGTGCTGTAATGTGGTGATGATGGTGGGATTGAAGTAATGTGGTGATGAGTTACTAATAATCCTCATATTATGATCCTCATCACATTACTAAGTTAAGTAATGTGATGAGGATGATAATGTGAGTGTAATAATGTGGTCATGACGATGGGAGTGGAGTAATGTGGAGATGACGATGGGAGTGGAGTAATGTGGTGATGATGATAAGAGTTAAGTATTGAGGTGATGATGGGAGTGTAGTAATGTGGTGATGATGGTGGGAGTGAAGCAATATGGCGGTGATGATGAGAGTGGAGAATTGTTGAGATGATAATGGGAGTGGAGTAATGTGGTAATGATGATGTTCGAAGCGTAGTAATGTGGTGATGATGTTCGGAGCATAGTAGTCATGGTAATGATGTTGGGTGTGTAAAAATATGGTGATGATCTAAGTTGAGTTAATGTGATGAGGATGATAATGTTTGTGTAATAATTTGGTGATGAAGATGGAAGTGGAGAAATATAGTGATGATGAGGGGAGTTGAATAATGTAGTGATGATGATGATGGGAGTGGAGGAATGTGGATAGTATCTAGGGAGTGGAGTAATGTGGTGATGACGGGAGACCAGTAATGTGGTGATGATGGGGGGAATAGAGTTATGTGGTGATAATGATGGGAGTGTAGTAATGTACTCACCTATTTGTGCTTGCGGGGGTTGAGCTTTGGCTCTTTGGTCCCGCCTCTCAACTGTCAATCAACTGGTGTACAGATTCCTGAGCTTACTGGGCTCTATCATTTCTACATTTGAAACTGTATCGAGTCAGCATCCACCACATCACTGCCTAATTCATTCCATCCGTTAACTACTCTGACACTGAAAAAGTTCGTTCTAACATCCTTGTGGCTCATGTGGGTACTCAGTTTCCACCTGTGTCCCCTTGTTCGCGTCCAACCAGTGTTGAATAGTTTATCATTGTTTACCCGGTCGATTCCTCTGAGGATTTTGTAGGTTGTGATCATGTCTCCCCTTACTCTTCTGTTTTCCAGTGTCTTAAGGTGCATTTCCCGCAGCCTTTCCTCGTAACTCATGCCTCTTAATTCTGGGACTAGTCTAGTGGCATACCTTTGAACTTTTTCCAGCTTCGTCTTGTGCTTGACAAGGTACGGGCTCTACACTGGGGCCGCATACTCCAGGATTGGTCTTACATATGTGGTGTACAAGATTCTGAATAATACCTTACACAGGTTCCTGAACGCTGTTCTGATGTTAGCCAGCCTCGCATATGCCGCAGACGTTATTCTTTTTATGTGGGCTTCAGGAGACAGGTTTGGTGTGATAACTCCTAGATCTACTCTCTGGCCGTTTCATTAAGTACTTCATCTCCTATTCTGTATCCTGTCTCTGGCCTCCTGTTTCCACTGCTTAGTTTTATTACTTTGCATTTACTCGGGTTGAACTTCAACAGCCATTTGTTGGACCATTCACTCAGTCTGTCTAGGTCATCTTGTAGCCTCCTAATATCGTCCTCAGTTTCAATCCTCCTCACAATTTTTGCATCATAGGCAAGCATTGAGAGAAACGATTCTATACCCTCTGGGAGATCGTTTACATATCTCAGAAACAGTATAGGTCCAGGGACTTACCCCTGCGGGACTCCACTCGTAACGTCTCGCCAATCTGAGATCTCACCCCTCACACAGACTCGTTGTATCCTGTTGCTTAGGTACTCCTTTATCCAATGGAGTACCTTCCCTTTCACTCCAGCCTGCATCTCCAGCTTTTTCACTCGAATCTTGTGTGGCACTGTATCAAAGGCGTTTTGACAATCCAAAAATATGCAGTCTGCCCACCCTTCTCTTTCTTGCCTGGTCGTAGAATTCTAGTAACCCTGTGAGGCAGGACCTGCCATCCCTGAACCCATGTTGATGCTGTGTTTCAAAGTTCTTTCGCTCCAAGTGCTCCACTAGCTTTCTTCGCACAATCTTCTCCATCAGCTTGCATGGTATGCAGGTTAGGGACACAGGCCTGTAATTCAGTGCGTCCTGTCTATCACCTTTCTTGTATATCGGGACTACGTTACCTGCTTTCCAAGTTTCTGGCAGTTCCCCTGTTGCCAGTGATTTGTTATACACAATGGAGAGTGGTAGGCACAGTTCTTCTGCTCCTTCCTTTAGTATCCAAAAGAAGATTCCATCTGGGGCCTATAGCCTTTGTCACATCCAACTCTAGTAAACACTTCCTTACTTCCCCGCTGGTAATCTTAAACTCTTCCAGTGGTTCCTGGTTAGCTATTCCCTCTCTTATCTCTGGGATTTCTCCTTGCTCTAAGTAAGTAATTATCAAAAGAAGGCACCAAACCGGGAAGGCTATGTAGCACCATCAAATACGCAAAATAATCAGAGGGCGCTAAATATCTCCAAGGATGCCAATACGAGAACAAAAACGCATAAGGCGAACGATATCAAAAGTATCCGAGTCACCAAGAATTCTATCGAGGGACAGGTGACCGCGAGGGGCGGTCGGAAAGCAAGACACACGCTCGTCCTGGAAGTCAGGACATTCAAGAAGGACATGCACGACCGTAAGAGGGACAATGCAAATAGGACAATAAGGAGCAGGGCGGCACTCCATCAAGTGATCATGGGTTAGGCGAGTATGGCCAATACGCAACCTCGCCAGAGCTGTTTCCCACCGCCGGTTACGGTGGAAGAAGGACGGCCACGAGGAAACACAACATTTAAGAGTACGTAGCTTGTTACCAGTAACAGACAACCAAGAAGCCTGCCAACGGGTAAGGACTGAGGAATGGATAACCGGGTAAAAGTCGGAATACGGAATGCCTTTACGAGAGATGGGACAAGAGCGGACAGCTTCCTTGGCGGCAGCATCCGCACGCTCATTTAAAGACACCAATATGGGTGGGAACCCAACAAAACTCAACCGACTTAAATTTACTGTGAACGAGAAACAGCCAATGCTGGATCTCGACAACTACTGGATGAACTGGATTAAAGGACCCGAGAGCCATCAGGGCACTATGAGAGTCAACAACAACTACAAAGGAAGACTGACAACGAGAAAGCAGGAGACGAAGAGCATAGAGAATAGCATAAAGTTCCGCTGTAAAGATGCTAGTCTCCGGAGGCAAGCGACACATATAAGTGCGATCAGGAAAAACAACAGAGTAGCCAACACCGTCCGCTGACTTAGACCCATCGGTGAAGACAGAAACGGAGCGGGAGTGAGAAGAAAAGTGCTCAAGGAAAAGGCGTTTTAGAACCGTAGGAGGGGTAAAAGCTTTAGTGATACGGGTCAAGGATGTACAAAACCGCGGAAGAGGGACCCTCTACGGGGGCAAAGAAGGAACACCACAAGGAGAAACATCAGAAATACGAACGGAAAGAGAATCCTGTGGGCGAAATAACCGGACAGAAAGAGGGAGGTGGTGAAGAGGAACAGGAACCGCAGGAGGGGTAAAAGTTAAAGCACGACAGAGGCGAGAGGAAGGATGTTGCAAGGACCGCGCAAGATAGTGAAGACAGTAGCGATCACGGCGGTCCTGGAGAGACAGGAAGCCAGTGTCAACATACAAGCTATGGATGGGAGTCGAATGAAAGGCACCAGAAATGAGGCACAACCCAGTATGGTGCAAAGCATCAAAACGGCGAAGAGTAGAAGGAGAAGCAGACGAGTAAGCAGGGCAACCATAATCGAGCTTAGACAGGACGAGAGAGGAATGTAAAGCAAGGAGAGTGCGCCTATCTGCCCCCCAAGAAGTATGGGAGAAGACCCAAAGGAGGGTAAGGGCCTTAGAGCACTCAACACGGAGGTAAGAGATATGGGGAGACCAAGACAAACGAGTGTCAAGGAATAACCCCAAAAGCTTCGCGGAATCTTTGTATTCAAGGGGATGACCATAAAGTGACAAAGAGGGGACGAAGAACAACCCGTTTCCGCGTAAAAGTCATGGCACAAGTCTTAGAAGTAGAGAACTTTAAGCCATGATCCGTGGCCCAAGACGACACGGCATCAATTGCAAGTTGAAGCCGGCGTTGAAGGAGAGGCGAATCATCACCCTGACAACAAAGGGTAAGATCATCGACATAGAGCGGAGAAGACACCAGAAGGAAGAGAGGAAAGAAGACTATTGAGGGCAACCATAAAAAGAGTAGTGCTCAGAAAACTACCCTGGGGCACACCTTCGTATTGCTGAAAAGAGGGGGAGAGAGCGGTACCAAGGCGCACCCGAAAGGAACGACGAGAGAGGAAGCTGCGGAGAAAGAGGGAGATGACCACAAAGGCCAAAAGAATGAAGTTGAGATAGGATATGATAACGCCAAGTGGTGTCGTAAGCCTTTTCCAGGTCAAAAAGGACGGCAACAACGGAGGTCTTCGCAGCAAAAGCAGTACGAATATAGACCTCCAAGTTCACCAGGACATCTGTCGTGCTGCGGCACTTGCGGAAACCAAATTGAGAAGAGGAGAGGAGGTGATGGTGTTCCAGGAACCACATCAGACGAACGTTAACCATACGTTCAAAGAGTTTGCAGACACAACTTGTGAGAGCAATAGGGCGAAAGTCCTTAGGGGAACTACCCAGAGACCCCGGTTTGCGAACAGGGAGGACAACGGCATCGAGCCAGTCCTTAGGGACTGACGACGACTCCCAGATCCGATTATACAGAATCAGTAAATACTGAGACGTGCTCGGAGGGAGATGGCGAAGCATCTCATAATGAATACCATCGGAGCCCGGCGCCGTAGAACCGCGGAGGGCCAGGGCAGAACGAAGTTCAGAGAGAGAAGGGATCATTATAGGGAAGCTGAAGACGAGTGCAGAAATCTAAAGGACGAGACTCAAGGACAGGTTTACGAAGAAGGAAAGATTGGGGAAGATGAAGACCAGAGCTAACAGAAGAAAAGTGGGAACCTAGTTCGGAAGCGACCTGCAACGGGTCCGCCACAAGAGTATCATGGAGGTGAAGGACCGGTGAAACATGGGGAACGAACTTACCCGCTATCTTGCGGATACGCTTCCAGATCTGGGCCAGAGAGTTTCGGACGTAATTGTTGAGACATATGATGCCCAACATTCACGTTTAGCCGTACAGATGGCCCTACGGGCCACCGCACTCGCTTTCCGAAAGAAAAGAAAAGAATCGGTCGTCTGCCTACGGCGGTGCCTCTTCCAGGCTGCACGCTTACAGCGGACAGCCCGAGCACAGTCCGCATTCCACCAGGGAACGCACTTCCGTGGACCCCGAGAGGAAGAGCGAGGAATAGGGCGGAAGGCAGTGTCATGAAAAAGGAGGAGAGCGCGAGAGAGAGGCAGAAGGGAGAGGTCAGAGAGCAGCAGCACTGAGGGTAAATAGGGTCCAGTCTGCCTTGGCAATCTGCCACCTAGGGAGAGAGAGGGAAGGGCGAAAAGAGAAAAAGGAAATAGGGATGGGGAAATGATCACTTCCATGGAGGTCATCAAGAACCTGCCACGTGAAATCTAAATAAAGAGAAGAAGAGCAGAGAGAAAGATCAAGACAAGAAAGGGTGCGAGTCCGAGAGTCCAAATGAGTGAGCTCACCAGAATTCAGAAGAGACAGGGAAGAAGAGAGGAGAAACGGCTCAAGGAGGCGACCCCGGGTATTCGTCAGAACGTCACCCCAAAGAGAATGACGACAATTGAAGTCACTCAGCAGGAGCACAGGCTCCGGCAAGGAGTCTAGGAGGTGTTTCAAATCAGGAAGAGAGAGCGGGACACTCGGGGGGAGATAAATGGAACAAACTGTGTACCATTTCGACACAAAGATACGAGCAGCAGAACAATGGAGAGGCGAAGGAAAAAGTAAAGGAACAAAGGGAACATCAGCACGAATCAAGAGAGCAGAAGAATTAGAAGCCCCAGCAACTGCTGGGGGCTTCTGAGCACCAAGGTGCTGACGAGCACCAAGCATCGGCTCCTGGAGACAGACACAAAGGGGCGAAAACCGCGAAATCAGAAGTTGGAGTTCGAGGAAATTGGCGTAATAACCTCGAACGTTCCATTGAAGAATGGACAACGACGAGAAGAGAAAGGACAAAAACAGAGAACAAGGAAGAAACAAAGGCGAAAGAGCAACAGAGCACGTTAAAGAATATCAGGGTCGGGATCAGGGTCAGCAAAGTCAGGGTTAGGGGGCATGGGTAAACTGAGCAAAGACGGAGGGAAGGAAACGGGAGAACAGATCAGAGGTGGGTGGGCGGGGTCCGGAGGAGGAGGAGGAGGAGGAGGAGGAGGAGACAACGGAGAGGAGCAGTCAAGGACAGCAGCAGGAAGAGGGGGAGTAGAAAGAGGGGAGCGCACCCCAGCAAGAGCAGTAACCGAAAGGGAAGCAGGGGCCAAAGAAACCTCCTTAGCAGGAACCAGGGGGCACAATCACTGAAACGGGAGAAGAAGGAGCAACAGAGCCAGAAGTAGAAGCTGAGGAAGAAAGCGAAGCCTTCTTACCCGCCGGGAAAGAGGAAGGAGAGGAGCCAGGCTTACACTTCTGACTTAAAGAGACCAGTGTCCCAGCAACTACGTACCGGGCAACGGATTCCAGTGTCTCAACAGGAGAAGCCGAACGAGAGCACACACGACGGCCGTTAGGAGAGCGATGGACATCCACCCGCACCGACAGGCGGTGGGGAGAGCCGATAGATGGAGGAAGAGGAAGGGAAGGAGGATCGGAGGGGGACAGGGAAGGAGGATCGGAGGGGGACGAGGAAGAAGACACAGGAGACATGACAGACCGGGTTGAAAGAAGGGAAACCCCAGACAGAGGACCAGGAGGGGGACCCCTCGGGAGAGAACTCAAAGGAACAGAGGAGGGGGCAGTGGGCGTATCAGGGTCCAAGGCCCGGAAACGGTTGAGAGTCTGAGGAAGGGGGGAAGGACGAGGAGAGGAAGAGCGCAACACGCGAGTATAAGAGATGTTATTATAAGGCGGGAGCCGGCGAACCTGGCGCCTCGCCTCAGGAAAAGATAAACGCTCCCGGTGCTTCAGGTTAAGGACGGCCGCCTCAAGCTTGTAATGGACACAGGCACGGGAGAAGGTAGGATGGGCCTCACCGCAGTTGAGGCAGCGAGCTTGGGGAGAAGTGCACTCCGACTTAAGAGTTACCTTCACTCCCACACAAAGGACAGAGAGAGAGAGTCCCAGAGCAGCGGAGGGCACCATGCCCAAACCTCCAGCACTTGTTACAAAGTCGAGGAGAAGGAATACACTCCTTGACAGAGCACCTAGCACCAGCAAGAATGACAGAGGATGGAAGGGTCCTACCATCAAAGGTGATCTTCACAACGCGAAGGGGTTGACGGCGACGACCACGAGGGGGACGAGTAAACGAGTCAACCTGGAGGACAGAATGGCCTTGGGCATCAAGGATATGCCGTATATCATCGAGGCAATCCTGCAGATTCCGAACACCGGTTGCAACATGGGGTGGGAGGAGAATAGTGCCAACACTGGCATTTATCTGAACGTTCTTGGAGACCCGAACAGGGATCTCGCCAAGGCAAGATAAGGCAGCCAAGCGGGAAGCCGCATCCTGAGAAGGAGCAGCAATGACACGTGTACCGAGACGAGTGGGGTTGAAAGTAACAGACGCATCCACGGAATCTAAAAGATGCCGATGGAGGGAGAAATCGTCAGGAGGCGCAGAATCAAGAGGGAGGAGATCAAAGTATTTGGCCCATGAAGCAGGACCAAACAAGGCCTGATACGCATCAGCACGGGAAGGAATCGAGCGAGTGCGGTTGGGGCGCGAATGGCGGTGAGAACCCCTAGAGAGAGAGGGGTCAAAAGGCGCAGTAGTCACAACGAAAGACTTAGCCACACCAGGGGACGAAGTGGTCACCACCGGGGGCTGGAGGCTCGACCCAACCACAGAGGAGGGAGGGGAGCTGGGGGAAGAAGTCAGGACGGTCAAAGGAGGAGCAAGGTCGGGGCCCAACGCAGCGGGAGCTACTGAGCCTGGTCTTCCAATACAGGCCGACTCGGGGGCTTGGTCGCCCACCCCACGAGCCTGAGAGGGTACAACGGAAACATTCAACGACATAGAGACGAAAAGTGACAAATTCATCCACGAATGTGCCCCCATACCCACCATGGAGCCACAATTAGAGGCAGGACACGCAACAGGAAGCTATCGGCGATCATGCCGGGGCCCCCTAGGGGTGCGTAGTGAGTATACGCCCCACAAACGCCACCTTAAGAACCGTCAGTCCGTCGAGATCGGGTTCAGCGACGAAAGGGGGACTGACAATAAAAGGTTCCCCTCGCTCGAGACGTTGGGTACTACAGTTCTACGGGTGCAAGAGTATGCCTCCTCAAGCACCCGGGTGTCAAAATAGAAGAAGTCCAAAGAAATAATCCAAAACAAGCAAAAGGTCGGCAGGAAACGTCAAGCAGATAGGAGAAGAGGGGGGAGAAAAACGAAACATAAGGAAAAGGAAAAGCGATCCGGCACAATTGGAGAAGACAGCAGCAGGAGTGCAAGGCCAGAAAAGGACAGAGGACTGCCCAACGGAGCATCACACTCCGGCTGCCTCCACCAAGCCCCCTCACGACGCCAACGGGCCGGATGGGGAGGGGGTCCTTGCTCTAAGGTGAAGACCTCCTGGAATTTCTTATTCAGTTCT
The DNA here is from genome assembly GCF_040958095.1 of Procambarus clarkii. Taxonomy (NCBI): domain Eukaryota; kingdom Metazoa; phylum Arthropoda; class Malacostraca; order Decapoda; family Cambaridae; genus Procambarus; species Procambarus clarkii. The sequence continues at coordinate 7,791,009 of NC_091182.1, read as the reverse complement.
TCACACACTTCCTTGTCGTTTGTAGTGAATCCTTCTGCCCCTATCCTTAATATCATAACCTGTTCCTTTACTGTTGTTTTTCTCCTGATGTGGCTATGCAGCAATTTAGGCTAAGTCTTTACCTTGCTTGCAATGTCATTTTCGTATTGTCTTTCTGCCTCTCTTCTCATCCTGACATTCATTCCTGGCATTCTGGTTTCTTTCTCTGCTCTCCAATGTCCTGTTATTCCTATAGTTTCTCCATGCCCTTTTACTTTGCTGCTTAGCTACCCTACATCTTCATTTCACTGTTTTCCTTTTGGGCTGGGACAATCTTGTTTGCTGCGTCCTTGCACTTTTGCATGATGTAGTCCATCATATCTTGGGCCGTCTTTTCCCTGAGCTCTGTTTCCCATGCTATATATGTTATGAATTTTCTTATCTCCTCATAGTTTCCCTTTTGGTATGCTAACCTTTTGGTTTCGGTATCCCTCCTCGAGTTCAATAACCTTTCTTCAGTCAGGTACTCAAACACCAATACACTGTGGTCGCTCATTCCTACTGGGGCTTCAAAACCGATTTCTCTTATGTCAGTGTCGTTCGGTGTGAAGACCAGGTCGAGTCTCGCTGGTTCGTTATTTCCTCTCATCCTTGTGGGTTCTCTGACATGCTGGGTTAAAAAGTCTCCAGTCACCAACTCCAGTAGTTTGTCTCTCCACGTATCCATGCCTCCATGCGGTTCCTTGTTCTCGCAGTCAATCCTTCCGTGATTGAAGTCCCCTATGATGAGCAGGTGGGATCTATTTCTACAGGCAGCAGAGGCTGCTCGCTCAATTATAGTGGTAACTGCCATGTTGTTGTTTTCGTACTCTTGACTGGGTCTTCTGTCATATGGTGGAGAGTTATATATTACTGCTACTACTATTCTTGGTCCTCCCATTGTCATAGTGCCTGCTATGTAGTCTCTGAAACCCTCACAGCCCGGGATAGCAATCTCCTTAAAACTCCGTTCCTTTCTCATGAGTAGGGCCACACCGCCTCCTCCACTACCTTCCCTCTCTTTCTTTGTTACTGTGTACTCCAGGGGAAACACGACATTCATTATGATTCCAGAGAGTTTTGTTTCAACGAGTCCGATTACATCTGGGTTCACTTCTTGTGCTCTTTTCCTTAGTTCACTTGCCTTACTTGTGATCCCATCTATGTTCGAGTACATTACCCCTGAAACTGACTCTTCTGCTTCTCCTCTGGGGGGGACCTGTGGGGTCTGGGGTGAGCGGGAGCTGGGAGGATCTGGTACGGAGAGACTGGTGAAGGAGGAAGGGCTTGGGGGGGGGGGGGGGTAGGGGGAGTGAGTGAGAGGGGGAGGGTTAGGGGGTGACCAGGGGATGGTTGGGGGGGTGAGAGGGGGAGATTTGGGGGGGGGTGAGAGTGGGAGGGTTTGGGGGATGGGGGAGAAGGGGGGGAGGTTTGGGGGGCAGGAAAGGGGGGCATGAGGAGACAGGGAAGGCTGAGGTGGGGTGAGGAAGAGGGGGGTTTTGTGGAGTGGAGGAGAGGGGAAGGCTTAGGTGGGGTGGGGGAGAGTGGGGGGCTTAGGGGAGCGGGGGAGAACGGAGGGCTTGTGGGTGGGAGAGATGGGAGGGCATGTGGGAGAAGGGAGGGCTTGGGGAATGGGGAAGAAGGGAGGTCCTGGGGGGAGGGGGGAGTCAGGAGGAGGGGAGCGAGTGGGAGGAGGGGGGTGGGTGGGGGGAGGGTGCCTTAGGTGGGTACTTAGTGAGGGGGCTGATAGGGGTTGGGGCAGGTAGGGTGTCTGTTGGGTAGAATGTTGGGGTAGTGCCGCACTCCCTGTGGCTATTGCACTGTTTGAGGAGGCTTCCCCACTCCACTCTGCGATTGTAGGGATCGAGGTTGTGGCTCCCTGATTCCTTTCTCTCTCCCTGCGCTCCTTCCTCGTGTCTGCAGCCTGCTTTCTCTCTTCCCTTGTCATATCCCTCTGCAGGAATACTTTTTTGAACTTCTCTACGTTTGCTAGACCGCTCTTCCTTGCTAACAGTTCCTCTTTCGTGATTTCGCACATGAATACCACCTTTATCATTCGGTCTCTGTCCTTGTTGTAGTTTCCAAGCCTGAAAACCTTTTCAACATTTTGTTCAGTTCCCGCCATCCTTACCTATTTAAGGATCTCGGTAACTTTGGTTTTGTCCTTGTCTCTCCGCTCCTTTGGTCTGGTCCCTGTTTGCTCTTTAATGCCTGCTACTACTATTGCTCTTTTTCTCTCTATCAGCTGGCTAGTACATCTAGCTCAGGGGTGGGCAACCTTTTTGAGAGTGCGTGCCAAAATCAGCCAAGTCTCTGACACAAACTTTTTCCACGTGCCAACCATTTTTTATTAGAACATATTTGATCTCTTAAGAACTTTTTAAACGAAAAAAATAATAAATTACCTCAGTGCAGTAAAACATAGTATAAAAAAAACAGAAAAAAAAATTATTTAACCTTCAGAAGTACATTTCAACAGCCTTTAAGCTTTTGTGACTAATAGAATACAACATAAAAAACTTGTTGACTCCTTTTATATACTGTCAGTGAGACTTTTGCTGCTGCATAACTGATGACAGAGATTTTACATCGGGTTTATATTTAGTAACATTGAGAGAGATGCATGCAGCGCTAGTTTCATCTGTCATGCTACTCCTGTTACGAGAATTAAAGTTCATAATTGAGAACAAAGATTCGCAAGCATATGTAGACGAAAACATGGTTAGCAATGCTGTTGCAAGGTTTTTTAAACAGGCATAATTTTCTGGAATAGTATTCCAAGTCCTTAATACTTCGTTTTCCGCATTTCTCTTTGTTACTTTCGTCTCTAATCTCTCTCTTTCAATATTTTCCAAGTCAACTCTAAGGTCAACAAATTTCTACTTCCAAATTGAGCTACTCTGAAATTCAATCAACTGCATCTCAAAATCATCCATGTCTATCCATGAAAACATTTGCAAGTTTAGTTCAACCATTTTGATGCTGTCTGGAAACTTGATGAACTTTACTGTGTCTTCCAGTTCTTTGAATTTGGCAAATCTTGTAGAGAACTGCCAAACTGTTGATTCGATAATGTTTACAAACAGCTTTTGAAGACATTTGTGGTCTGTTCTGTCATCTTTTAGATCACTGATGTACCTCTTTAGGTTTGGAAAGTATCTAAATCTCTCATTATCTACATCCCTCTTAAAAACTTTAAGCTTCATTTCAAAAGCTTTTATGTAACAAAACATAACATCAAGTGTCTTACCAGAGCCCTGTAACTTATTATTCAATTCATTTAAATGTTCACAAAAATCTGCAGAAAACAACAGTTTACAAACCCACAAGATGTCAGAAAAATCATGGTATGACACTTGTTGGTCGTTCAAATAGAGCTTTATCTAATCTAAACATTCAATAAATCGTTTCAGAACCAAGTAAGTAATTATCAAAAGAAGGCACCAAACCGGGAAGGCTATGTAGCACCATCAAATGCGCAAAATAATCAGAGGGCGCTAAATATCACCAAGGATCCCAATACGAGAACAAAAACGCATAAGGCGAACAATATCAAAAGTATCCGAGTCACCAAGAATTCTATTGAGGGACAGGTGACCGCGAGGGGCAGTCGGAAAGCAAGACACACGCTCGTCCTGGAAGTCAGGACATTTAAGAAGGACATGCACGACCGAAAGAGGGACAATGCAACTAGGACAATAAGGAACAGGGCGGCGCTCCATCAAGTGACCATGGGTAAAGCGAGTATGGCCAATACGCAACCTCGCCAGAGCTGTTTCGCATCGCCGGTTACGATGGTAGGAGGACGGCCACGAGGAAACACAACATTTAAGAGTACGTAGTTAGTTACCAGTAACAGACGACCAAGAAGCCTGCCAATGGGCAAGGATGGAGGAATGGATATCTGGGTATAAGTCGGAATATGGAATACCTTTACGAGAGATGGGACAAGAGCGGACAGCTTCCTTGGCAGCAGCATCCGCACGCTCATTTAAAGACACACTTATATGGCTGGGAACCCAACCAAACTCAACCGACTTAAATATACTGTGAACAAGAAACAGCCAATGCTGGATCTCGAGAACTACTGGATGAACCAGATTAAAGGACCCGAGAGCCATGAGGGCACTACAAGAGTCAACAAAAACTACAAAGGAAGACTGACAACGAGAAAGCAGGAGACGAAGAGCATAGAAAATAGCATAAAGCTCCGCTGTAAAGATGTTAGTCTCCGGAGGATAAGCGACACACATAAGACCGATCAGGAAAAACAACAGGGTAGCCAACACCGTCCACAGATTTAGACCCATCAGTGAAGACAGAAATGAAGCGGGAGTGAGAAGAAAAGTGCTCAAGGAAAAGGCGTTTTAGAACCATAGGAGGGGTAAAAGCTTTAGTGATGCGGGTCAAGGATGCACAAAACTGCGGAAGGGGGACTCTCCAAGAGGAAAAAAAGGAACAACACGAGGAGAAACATTAGAAACACGAACGGAAAGAGAATCCTGTAAGCGAGATAACTGGACAGAAAGAGGGAGGTAGTGAAGAGGAACAGGAACCGCAGGAGGGGTAAAAGCACAACAGAGGCGAGAGGAAGGATGTCGTAAGGACCGCGCAAGATAGCAAAGACAGTAGCGATCACGGCGGTCCTGGAGAGACAGGAAGCCAGTGTCAACATACAAGCTAAGGATGGGAGTCGAACGAAAGGCACCAGAACTGAGGCACAACCCAGTATGGTGCAAACCATCAAGACGGCGAAGAGTAGAAGGAAAAGCAGACGAGTTAGCAGGGCAACCATAATCGAGCTTAGACAGGACGAGAGAGGAATGTAAAGCAAGGAGAGTGCGCCTATCCGCTCTCCAAGAAGTATGGGACAATACCCGAAGGAGGGTAAGGGCCTTAGAGCACTCGATACGGAGGTAAGAAATATGGGGAGACCAAGACAAACGAGTATCAAGGAGTAACCCCAAAAGCATCGCGGAATCTTTTTTACTCAAGGGGATGACCATAAAGTGACAAAGAGGGACGAAGAACGACCCATTTCCGAGTAAAAGACATGGCACAAGTCATAGAAGTAGAGAACGTTAAGCCATGATCGGTGGCCCAAGGCGACATGGCATCAATCGCAAGTTGAAGCTGGCGCTGAAGGAGAGGCGAATCATCACCCTGACAGCAAAGGGTAAGATCATCGACATAGACAGCGGAGAAAAAGAGGGAGATGACCACGGAGGCCAAAAGAATGAAGCTGGGATAGAATATGATATCGCCAAGTGGTGTCGTAAGCTTTTTCCAGGTCAAAAAGGACGGCAACAACGGAGGTCCTCGCAGCAAAAGCAGTATGAATATAGACCTCCAAGTTCACCAGGACATCTGTCGTGCTGCGGCACTTGCGGAAACCAAATTGAGAAGGGGAAGAGGAGGTGATAGTGTTCCAGGAACCACATCAGACGAACGTTAAACATAAGTTCAAAAAGTTTGCAGACACAACTAGTTAAGGGCAATAGGGCGAAAGTCCTTAGGGGAACTTCCCAGAGACCCTGGTTTGCGAACAGGGAGGACAACGGCATCGAGCCAGTCCTCAGGGACTGACGACGACTCCCAGATCCGATTATACAGACTCAGTAAAGACTGAGACGTGCACAGACGGAGATGGTGAAGCACCTCATAATGAATACCATCGGAGCCCGCCCCCGTAGAACCGCAGAGGGCCGAACGAAGTTCAGAGAGAGAGAAGGGATCCTTATAGGAAAGTCGAAGACGAGTGCAGAAATCTAAAGGACGAGACTCAAGGACAGGTTTACAAAGAAGGAAAGATTGGGGAAGATAAAGACTAGAGCTAACAAAAGAAAAGTAGGAACCCAGTTCGGTAGCGACCTGCAACGGGTTCGCCACTAGAGTACCACGGAGGTGAAGGACCGGTGAAACATCGGGAATGAACTTACTCGCTGTCTTGCGGATACACTTCCAGATCTGTTGCAATGGAGTTTCGAACGTAATTGTGGAGACATAAGATGCCCAACATTCACGTTTAGCCATATGGATGGCCCTACGGGCCACTGCACTCGCTCTCCGGAAAAAAGAAAAGAATCGGCCGTCTGCTGATGGCGGTGCCTCCTCCAGGCTGCACGCTTAAGCGGACAGCCCGAGCATAGTCTCTATTCCACCAAGGAACACACTTCCGTTGACCCCGAAAGGAAGAGCGCGGAATAGAGCGCAGGACAGCATTGAAGACAGTGTCATGAAAAAGGAGGAGAGCGTGAGGGAGAGGCAGAAGGGAGAGGTCAGAAAGAGCAGCACTGAGGGTAAATAGGAAGGAGAGGGAAGGCAGAAAAGAGAAAAAGGAAATAAGGATAGGGAAATGGTCACTGCCATGGAGGTCATCAAGAACCTGCCACATGAAATCTAAGTAAAGAGAAGAAGAGCAAAGAGAACGATCAAAACAGGAAAGGGTGCGAGTCCGAAAGTTCAATTGAGTGGGCTCACCAGAATTCAGAAGAGCCAGGGAAGAAGAGGATAAACGGTTCAAGAAGGCGACGTTGGGTATTCGTCAGAACGAGCAGCAGAACAATGGAGAGGCGAAGGAAAGGAATAGCCACGAAAACGACCAGGACGAGCACCAAGCATCGGCTCCTGGAGACAGGCACAAAGGAGCGAAACCCGCGAAATTAGAAGTTGGAGTTCGATGAAATTGGCGTAATAACCTCGAACGTTCCATTGAAGAATAGACAACGACGAGAAGAGAAAGGACAACAACAGAGAACAAGGAAGAAATATAGGCGAAAGAGCAACATAGCAAGTTAAAGAATATCAGGGTCGGGATCAGGGTCAGCAAAGTCAGGGTTATGGGGCATGGGTAAACTGAACAAAGACAGAGGGAAGGAAGCGGGAGAACAGACCAGAGGTGGGCGGGCGGGGTCCGGAAGAGGAGGAGGAAGAGGAGATAACGGAGGGGAGCAGTCTAGGACAGCAGCAGGAAGAGGGGGAGTAGAAAGAAGGGAGTGCATCTCAGCAAGGGCAGCAACCGAGAGGGAAGCGGGGGCCAAAGAAACCTCCATAGCAGGAACAGGGGGCCCAACCACTGAAATGGGAGGGGAAAGAGCGAGAGGGGCAGAAGTAGGGGCCGAGAAAGAAAGTAAAACCTTCTTACCCGCTAGGAAGGAGGAAGGAGAGGAGCCAGGCTTACGCTTCTGACTTAGAGACACAGGTGTCCCAGCAACTACGTACTGGGCAACGGATTCTAGCGTCTCAACAGGAGAAGCTGAACGAGAGCACACACGATGGCCGTTTGGAGAGCGATGTACATCAGCTCGCACCGACAGGTGGCGGGGAGAGTCAAGAGATGGAGGGGAAGGAGGAACAGAAGGAGACAAGGAAGAAGACACAGGAGACAACACAGACCGGGTAGAAAGAAGGGGAACCCCAGACAGAAGACCAGGAGATGGATCCTTCGGGATAGAACTGAAAGGAACAGAGAAGGGGTTAGTGGGCGTATCATGGTCCAAGGCCCGGAAACGGTTGCGAGTCTGAGGAAGGTGGGATGGACGAGGAGAGGAAGAGCGCAACACACGAGCATAAGAGATATTAGCATAACCTGGTGCTTCGCCTCAGGAAAAGATAAACGCTCCCGGTGCTTCAAGTTGAGGACGGCTGCCTCAAGCATGTAATGAATACACGCACGGGAGAAGGTAGGATGGGCCTCACCGCAGTTAAGGCAACAAGCCCGGGGAGAAGTGCACTCCGACTTAGAGTGACCTTGGCCACCACACAAAGGACAGAGAGAGAGAGTCCCAGAGTAGCAGAGGGCACCATGCCCAAACCTCCAGCACCTGTTACAGAGCCTAGGAGAAGGAATGTACTCCTGGACAGAGCACCTGGCACCAGCAAGAATGACAGAGGGTTGAAGGGTTTTACCATCAAAGGACTACCACGAGGGCTACGAGTAAACGTGTCCACCTGGAGAATAGAATGGCCCTGGGCATCAAGGATATGTTGAATATCGTCGTGTCAGTCTCGCATATCCCGATCACCAGTCGCAACATGGGGCAGGAGGAGAATAGTGCCAACACTGGCTTTCAACTGAGCGTTCTTTGAGACCCGAACAGAGGTCTCGCCAAGGCAGGATAAGGCAGCCAAGCGGGAAGCAGCATCCTGAGAAGTAGCAGTAACGACACGTGTACCGAGACAAGTGGGGTTTAAGGTAATAGAGGCATCTACGGAATCAACGAGATGTCGATGGAAGGAGAAATTGTCAGGAGGCGCAAAATCAAGAGAGAGGAGATCAAAATATTTGGCCCACGAAGTGGGACCAAACAAGGCTTGATAGGTATCTGAACAGGAAGGAATCGAGCGAGGGCGGCCGTGACGAGGACGGAGTTGAGAACCCCCAGAGAGAGAGACGGGTTAAAAGGTGCAGTAGTTACAACTAGAGATGGAGCCGCGCCAGGGGACGAGGTAGTCACCACTGGGGGATTGGGGCTCGACCCAGCCACAGAGGAGGGAGGGGAGCCGAGGGGAGGAGTCAGAGAGGCCAAAGGAGGAGCAAGGTCGGAGCCCAATACAGTGGAGGTTACAGAGCCCGGTCTTCCAACACGGACTGACTCGGGGGCTTGGTCACCCACCCCACAAGCCTGAGAAGGTACAGGAGAAACAGTAGAACCAGTATACATCATTGCTACGAGAAAACCATTCATTCACGAATGTGCCCCCACACCCACCATGAAGCCACAATTAGAGGCAGGACACTCAACAAGAAGCTATCGCCAATCATGCCGGGGCCTCCTAGGGGTGCGTCGTGAGTATATGCCCCCTAAACGCCACCTTAAGAACCGTCAGTCCGCCGGCCGAGATCGGGTTCAGTGACGAAAGGGGGATTGACAATAAAAAGTTCCCCTCGCTCTCGACGTTGGGTACTACAGTTCTACGAGTGGAAGAGTATGCCTCCCCAAGCACCCGGGCGTCAAAATAGAAGAAGTCCAAAGGAATAACCAAAAAAAGCAAAAGGTCGGCAGGAAACGGCAAGCAGATAGGAGAAGAGGGGGGAGAAAAACGAAACAGAAGGAAGAGGAAAAGTTGTTCAGCACAATTGGAGAGGATGGCAGCAGGAGTACAAGGCCACAAAAGGACAGAGGACTGTCCGAAGGAGCATCACACTCAGCCCCCCCTCACGGCAGCAACGAGCTGAGCGAGTAGGGAAGGAGGAACAAGGAGAAGAAGCAAGAAGACTTCGTATATCAGTTACTGAATGATGGAAGCTGCCTCACACGAGGATAATTTGGTATCTTGATCCTAGTTATATCTGGTGGACTAAGCCTGCTGTACAATAAGATAAGGAACCTCCAATGTATACTAATATATATAGTTAATACTGTAGTTTGATTGGCTGCATATATATAAATTTAATATAAACCCCCTCTAATGTGTAAGGATCGATTCGAGAGATTATTGCAGAAATACAGTCCACTTAACATCATGCCAATTGCCATCAAAATATATAAATTAACGTAAATATAAATTCTATATAAATTCATATAATTTAAATGAATATAAATCTCACAGGTCGGTTCCCACACTGTGGACGTACTTGTCGTTTGAGGAGGGATCACGATGTAACGATGGACTAGAGGTAAAGTTTAAACGATTAAAGCTCTAATAAGAAACTAGACCAGTTATCCTGCTGGTGGTCCACTGATGCAATCCTTGGATCGCTGATGGAGTAATTGCACACTCCAGGGGCGATTAATAGCAAGGGCCGATCGTGTAGTTGACGAAAGTTTCACCTCTCTCTGTATGTATGGCTGCCACGTTGTCTATGGCGTCGTCCACACTGCAAGACACTAGCGTCTCCCTCCTCCTCACTCAACCCCCCTCTCACGCATGCGCAGCATATTGTAGTAGAAACGGAAAATTCTTTTCCTTGTAATTACTCTACTTAATAAGTTAATGAGAATAGGATCGCAATTATAGGGAGTTATATTGTTTAAATTCCCAATGAATAATTAATATGAACAGTGTTCTTATTAAACGAGAAATGGAGAGAATTTCTGTTTCCTCTATGTTAGTTTAAGATAACAGATAAACTGTTATACAGTGATCTTTTAGTTGATAACTCGTTAATAGATCACTACTTGTTATATTATCAGTATTAATTCTTGTAAAGAATAATGACAAAAGGCGAGAATATTATTCAATTCTCTGGCATGTTGACAATAATTATGTCTCTGCTAGATATTATCTGACACAATGCTGTCCTTCTATATGGGAAGAATTTAGCAAATGATGCGCAGATAGGAAAATATTAATTTATGTTAATGCTACAAATTAGTAGGATTAGTGTACACTATGCCTAGTATACACTGGTGATGTATTATAATACAATAAGGATGTCTTAGTGTTGGAACTTTCCAACATAACTCCGGGGGAAGAATTCTTGGGTCGCAGTTCAATGTTGAGTGCTAACGTACCTTTCCTTTCCCTGAAGTTATTCTAAAGTTAGTATGTTGGTACGTTAGTACGCACATAACGGCTGTCCCGAATCTGTCAGAGACAGATAAGACTAAGTCTTCTTAGGGAATATATGTTAAATGTTGAAACAATGAATTATTAAATCATCTGAAGTTAATAACTACTAAAGCCTACAAAGTACTCAGTGAATTGTGTCGCTGTGATGCGTAGTGGTTATGTTACTAAATCTTAGAGTCTTGTAAACTCAGATTTTCTCTAGATGTAATAATGGTGTAGTCTGTAGCCTACACAAATTAAATTAATGGTTAAATCATTCACGTTAAGGAGACTTAGACTCCACAGTGAGGTGAATGTCCAGGGCCACCGTGACTTGTAACTGATTGATTACTGGACATCACAACACGGTATCATGATGGCTACCTTAAATTGGATGGTAAATTATTTGCTCTTAGTCAGAGCTGTAATATTGTTGTAGTTTCCGTTTGCATTGTTGAGCAGCGGCTCTAAGTGGTCGAGCGCTTGGTGGATCAGAATTGCTGTCCTCGGAAACGGTTGGTAAAGTTGGTTCTGTAGAACACTTTCGTTCAGCTAATTCGAGAGGTACCAACTTCTCCAATGTTTTTAGGGTAGTAGTGCCTCGGCACAAAACCAGTACGACTCTCAGGACACCTTGGTGATCTCGGTGAACAGAGGCAATTTTGCCTATAAGCCACTCTGACCTGGGGCCATCACTGTCGATTATCACTAGATCTCCTGGTTTGGGTTGGACTTTGTTATAGGGGCTTGAAGCTCCGTAGTGGTATTCCCATAGAGCTGTGAGGTACTCTCGAGTCCACACCTCATTCCACTTCTCAACTAGCCTCGAAAGATGTTGATAACTTTCCACTAAATCACTCCTAGTCACGTGCGAAAGGTCGACTGGATCCTCTTCTGCTAAAGGTATCAGAGGGCTCAGTAGGGCTCCATGGAATAAATGTGAGGGACTCGGGGGTTCTCCGAGAGAAGTCATCCGATAGGTAAGTCAAGGGTCGGTTGTTTACTCGCGCCTCAATTTCTACGATGAGTGTTTGTAATTCAGGGAAAACTAATTTTCTGTCGATGCAGGGTCTTAAGTATTTTTTGACAGTCCCCACCATGCGTTCGTAGAAACCACCTTGCCAGGGGGGCTCTGGGAGGTATAAAATTCCAGTGGCATTGTCGTTTTTGCATTACAGACTGCACTTCTGGGCGATTCCATCTCTCGTAGGGAGGCTTCTCCAGCCACAAAATTTGATCCATTGTCGGATATCGTTTTTTTGGGGCAGGATCTGCGTGCAGCAAATCTATGAAAGGCTTGGATGAAGGTTTCTGCACTCATGTCAAAAGTCACTTTTATGTGTACGCCTCGTGTGGTTGCACATGTGAAGAGGCATATATATGCTTTCACTGGTAAGTGAAAGTGCCAGTGTCTGGAGTGCCAGTGAGAAGTAAGGCTCCTGTGTAATCGACACCAGTGGTCTCAAAAGGACGAAGATGGACTACTCTCTCCTTAGGGAGTGGTGGAGGTCCTGGGTAAGGACACACTCGATTGTCGTACCTCCTGCAGATTACACAAGACTTAATAAGGGATTTGACAGTTTGACGACCTTGGGGAAGCTAATATTTCTGTCTTGGGTCGGTGAGTGTGTCTAACACTCCACCACGCAAAGTACCGTATTGATGGTGGTGTAGAACTAGAAGTTTCGTGATAATAAGGTGACGTGGTAAAAGTATTGATTTTTTTGTATCCAAATCAATTTCTGCATGAAGCAGACGTCCTCCACACCTTAATATATTATGGGTGTTGGCATCATACCAGATACCTAGAGACTTGGTTAATTTGTCTGAAAGATTTTCATATTCACTTCCATAGGACTCTTGTTGTACACGTTTGATCCAATAGAGGATAGGATTGAGAAATCTATGCCTAATTCCTATCTTAGGAAGAAAATCAAATGCATGTGTCGTTACTCTTAGTAACTTACTCAAGTTGGAATAATTGTGAGGATTAATAGCCAAGGTCTAATGAGGTTCTGGGTCTGTCATGGGTGTAGTGATATTAGTCACTATGACTTGTGGTTTCGGTTTTGGCCACTGACCACTAACACGCCTTTAAGGTCCATTAAACCACATAGGAGACTTGATCAGCTGTTTTAACGATAAACCTCTTCAAAGGTAATCTGATGGATTGTCCTTGGTAGGAACATGTCTAAGTTTATATCCTGCAGATAATTCATGGATTTCCCTAACATGATTGCTGATATAGGGAGTTTTATTAATTATTGTTTCTTACCCATTGTTAGACTGCCTCATTATCTGACCACACTACGATCTCACCAAAGTGAATATTATTTTGTGTCCTGGTCAGGCAATGAGCCAATCTTATTCCCACCAGCAATGCAGTCAACTCCATTTGAGGTAAAGATCTCTTCTTGATCGGAGCATCACTTGCTTTTGATGTGAGTAAAAATGATTGTGCATTATTGACTATGTAGGCTGCAGCGCCGTACGCTTTACCAGAGGCATCGCAACAAACGTGCAAATTGGTAGGTAAATTTTGTCCTGAAGCTTTACGAGGAAATTTCAAAACACTTAACTGATTGAAATCCATTGAGAGTGTTTGCCATTTATCTTGCAACTCAATTGGCAACGGATCATCTCATCCCATATTTTTTTGCCAGCATGCCTGCATGAGGAGTTTTCCCTTTATTAAAACGGGGTTAAGAAAGCCCAAAGGGTCAAATGGTTGACTAACATACGAGAGTAATTTTCTCATGGTAAGGGTTGAATTATTTGTTAGTACTGACTTGACATTCATCTCGTCGGTAACTGTTCCATTCCACGCCCAGAACTTTTAATTGATTAGGTACCTGATAATCGAGAAACTCACTCTCGATCATCTGGTTTAATTGTTTATGGTATGAGGCCCACGATTGTAGTGGGATATTGGCTCATAGCAACTCACAATTAGCCTCATGGTAAATTTCTACCAATTAAAATTTGTCATTAGTTGTTCCCTGGAAATTGTCTACATACAAGTTGTCGCTAATTTCTGCTTTATAAGGGCTCTTTGACTTCAAATGTGTATCTAACGTTGTTTGGAGTAGAAACGGTGAAGAGGTCGCTCTGAATAGCACAGAGGCAAACCTGTAGGTAATGAGGGCACTGTTAGGATCCAGTGGAATCTTACCCAAGAAAATTTTTGTAAAATCATGATCTTTTTTAAGCCTACTTTAAGGAAAGCTTTACTGATATTAGCAGTATAAGCAAAAATACCAGTACGGAATCTTAACAATACGTTGTATAGCCTTTGTTAGGCTAGGTCCCATTTGGAACACTCATTCAAGGACACGCTGTTTGCCTTCACTTTGGCACTACAGTTAAAAAAATATATTTATTGGTGTCACTGAATCTTTCATTTCAGCGTGATGGGGTAGATAATGACCCATTTTTTGGTCATCATTATCAACAACTTCAATGAATTTACTGTCGAGTTGCTGTTGGATTAATTGATCATACATGTTCAATTTATCAGGTTGTTTCTGTAGCCATATTAATTGAGACTTTAATTGGGAAGCTGCCATGAAATAATTAATTGGAAGTTGTGGATAGTTCAACTTCCATGGCAGTCTCACCCAGTATTGTTTGTCTTTATAGACAACTGTGTCCAGATATTGCTGGTAAGTCCACGTATCATCAGGGCTTGATTTATCAGGGACAATACCTAAAGTGTCAAGATCCCACAATTTAAATACAGGTGGATCAGACATATTATCTTCATATATGTCGCTGAAATGTAAAGGGGTGACTGCTCCAAGCCTAGTCATGCCACTATTGAATTGTTTGGTTGTTGTTGATTAACAAATTTTTTTGTGGAAAACCACCGGTCCTGTCAGCAATTTGCCTCCAGCAGATGACAACAAATTCATTCCTAGTTGTCTGGTGCATCCTGTAATGAATCTAATAGTAGTCAGCACCTATAAGGATACCAAAGTTTGAGAGACGATCAGAATTTATTTTGTAATCTGCTTGCCTCATGCGGTTACATCAGAGATATTTTCCAGTGTGAGCGAGTCCTGTGACCTGCAGGTCTGAAAGAAGCTTATCCACTATTACCGCTTGTATTGAATTAATGGAAGATCCGAGTCGTACTAGTACCCTGACTACTTGGTATTCACGAAGTCCACTATTTGTCAAGAACCAGAGATATTTAATTTCACACGTTTGGCAGGTTTTAATTTTATCTGCTTAACTAATTGTTGTGTGATGAAAGTTTTGTGATCCTTGATCGAAAAGACCTCTAGTATTGACTCTTAGACTTCTTATTAATTAGTTTAAGCTAAGCTGTAGGCAGAGTAGTATTATTGCCCAACTCAGTTGCAAGTGCATTAATTTCTTTGTGTACTATGTACACCAAGAAATTAAGTTCACAGTAATGAACTGTGGCAGAATTCATAGAAACCTCCTGAGGTGTTGTAGATTGTGATGATGTCTTTCTACATAAGGCATGATGATGTGTACCTTTGTTACATCTACTGCACAATCGTAGAAGGACTACTAAGCATGTCAAGGAACCCACAAGAGTGAGAGGCAATGATGAACCAGCTAGACTCGACTTGATATTCACCATGAATGAGTTAGAAATAAGGGAAGTCAAAGTTGAAGCCCCCCATAGGAATGAGTGACCACAGTGTACTGACCTTTGAGTACTTGGTGGAGGTAGGGATAACCAATTGAAGGATGGGATCAGAGGGAAAAAGACTGAATTACAGAAGAGGAAAATATGACGAGATGAGGAACTTCCTCAGGGGAATACCATGGGAAACAGAACTTAGAGACAAGAATGTGCAGGTCATGATGGATTTTGTCACCCAGAAGTGCCAGGAAGCTGCAGACAGGTTTATCACTGTCCAAAAAGAGAAAAACGAAAAACAGAAAAACCCATGGTTCAACCAGGAATGCAAGGTAGCGAAACAACTGAATAAAAGAACATGGAGAAACTACAGAAATAACAGAACAACAGAGAGCAGGTAGAGATACCAGAGGGCCAGAAATTAGTACCTCAGAGGGAGGATGGAAGCAGAGACAGTTTGAAAATGACATAGCGAGTAAAGCCAAGATCCAACCAAAGCTGCTCCACAGCCACATCAGGAGGAAAACAGCAGTGAAGGAACAAGTGATGAAGCTGTGAAAAGGGGAGAACAGATACACAGAGAATGACAAAGAAGTGTGTGAAGAACTCGACTAGAGATTCCAGGATGTCTTCACAATAGAACAAGGAGAAGCCCCTGCACTAAGTTAGGAGGCGGCAAACCAAGCAACCTTGGAGGAATTTGACCTAACCAGTGATGAGGTCAACAGCTGTCTGCTGGAGCTGGATGTGACAAAGGCTGTTGGGCCTGACAATCTCAGCATGGATACTAAAGGAAGGTGCAGAAGCACTAAGAGTTCCACTCTCTATGGTTTTTTAACAGGTCACTGGAAACAGAAGACCTACCAGAAAGTTGGAAGAAAGCTAACGTGGTCCCAATATACAAGAAGGGTGATAGGCAAGAGGCAATGAACTACAGGCCAGTTTCCTTAACTTGTATACCATGCAAGGTGATGGAGAAGATCGTGAGGAAATGGCTCATAGAGCAGCTGGAGGGAAATAACTTTGTAACGCACCACCAACATGGGTTCAGGGATGGTAAATCGTGCCTCACAGGTTTAATAACAAATTTGGACCAGGCAACAAAAATTAGGCAGGAAAGAGAAGGGTGGGCCGACTGCATTTTCCTGGACTGCCAAAAAGCCTTTGACACAGTACCCCATAAAAGGCTGTTAAAAAAGTTGGAGCAACAGGCAGGAGTAAAAGGGAAGGTGCTCCAGTGGATAAGGGAGTACTTAAGCAACAGTAAACTGTGAGTAACGGTGAGGAGGGAGACATCAGAGTGGCGAGATGTCACGAGCGGAGTCCCACAGGGCTCAGTACTTGGACCCATCCTGTTTCTAATATATGTAAGCGATCTACCAGAGGATATAGACTCATTCCTCTCACTGTTTGCTGATGATGCAAAAATTATGAGAAGAATCAAGATGGATGAAGATAGACAGAGACTACAGGATGACCTGGATAAACTGGAGGAATGGTCTAGAAAATGGCTGCTAAAGTTTAACTCAAGAAAGTGTATAGTGAAGAAATTAGGCGGAGGGAGCAGGAGCCTGAACACAAGATATCATCTGGGAGGTGAAATCCTGCAAGAGTCAAATAGAGAGAAAGATTTGGGGGTTATATCACACCGAACCTGTCCCCAGAGGCTCACATCAAAAGAATATCATCAGCGGCATATGCTAGACTGGCCAACATAAGAACTGCCTTTAGAAACTTGTGTAAGGAATCTTTCAGAACCCTGTATAACACTTATTTAAGACCAATCCTGGAGTATGCAGCTCCAGCCTGGAGTCCATACCTAGTTAAACACAAGACAAATCTAGAGAAGATTCAGCGATATGATACCAGGATCGTCCCGGAACCGAAAGGAATGAGCTACGAGGAAAGGCTAAAGGAGCTGAACCTCACATCCCTGGAAAACAAAAGAGTAAGGGGAGACATGATAACCACCTACAAAATTCTCAGGGGAATTGACAGGTTGGACAAAGACAAACTCTTCAGCACGGGTGGAACACGAACAAGGGGACACAATTTAGTACCCAGATGAGCCACAGAGACGTTAGAAAGAATTTTTTCAGTGTCAGTAGTTAATAAATGGAATGCACTAGGCAGTGATGTGGTGGAGGCTGACTCCAAACACAGTTTCAAATGTAGATATGATAGAGCCCAGTAGGCTCAGGAATCTGTACACCAGTTGATTGACAGTTGAGTGGCGGGACCAAAGAGCCAAAGCTCAACCCCTGCAAGCACAATTAGGTAAGTACATTTACTGGGTTTATGAGAACGCATGCGTTTGGTGCATCTATGTAATTCTCATAGGCGTTTAATACTGGTATTAAAGTTAGGATAAACATTACACTTATAAGTGACATGTTCTTGTTCACAGAACAGACACTTTCAATCTCTTGCTGAGTTTGTCTTCTTGGTAGAAACATCAACTACAGTCACAGAGGTATTTATTCAGTAACGCCCTATGTTACCACTCCTCTTTTCAGTGGATGGAGCAGTCCTAGGTTTGAATATACTAGACTTATTCAAAGTCGGTTTTGGTTTAACTGAATTGTCAGTATTAGATTGTTTCAACTCGGGTTTAATTTTATCACGAGTTTTCAACCTTTTGACCGTGATTCATAAGTAAGTAATTATCAAAAGAAGGCACCAAACCGCGAAGGCTACGTAGCACCATCAAATGTGCGGAATAATCAGAGGGCGCTAAATATCACCAAGGATTCCAATACGAGAACAAAAACGCATATGGCGAACGATATCAAAAGTATCCGAGTCACCAAGAATTCTATTGAGGGACAGGTGACCGGGAGAGGCGCTCAGAAAGCAAGACACACCCTCGTTCTGAAAGTCAGGACATTTAAGAAGGACATGCATGACCGTAAGAGGGACAATGCAATTAGGACAATATGGAGCAGGACGGCGCTCCAAGTGACCATGGGTTAAGCCAGTATGGCCAATACACAACCTCGCCAGATAACCGGACAGAAAGAGGGAGGTGGTGAAGAGGAACAGGAACCGCAGGAGGGGTAAAAGTTAAAGCACGACAGAGGCGAGAGGAAGGATGTCGTAAAGACTGTGCAAGATAGCGAGGACAGTAGCGATCACGGCGGTCCTAGAGAGACAGGAAACCAGTGTCAACATACAAGCTAAGGACGGGAGTCGAACGAAAGGGACCAGAACCGAGGCGCAACCCAGAATGATGAAAAGCATCAGGACGGCGAAGAGTAGAAGGAGAAGCAGACAAGTTAGCAGGGCAACCATAAACGAGCTTAGACAGGACAAGAGAGGAATGTAAAGCAAGGAGAGTGCGCCTATCTGCTCCCCAAGACGTATGGGACAAGACCCGAAGGAGGGTAAGGGCCTTAGAGCACTCAACACGGAGGGAAGAGATATGGGGAGACCAAGACAAACGAGTGTCAAGGAATAACCCCAAAAGCTTCGCTGAATCTTTGTACTCAAGGGAATGACCATAAAGTGACAAAGAGGGACGAAGAACAACACGTTTCCGAGTAAAAGTCATGGCACAAGTCTTAGTAGTAGAGAACTTGAAGCCATGATCGGTGGCCCTAGACGACACAGCATCAATCGCAAGTTGAAGGCGGCATTGAAGGAGAGGTGAATCATCACCCTGACAACAAAGGGTAAGATCATCGACATAGAGAGTGGAGAAGACACCTGAAGGAAGAGAGGAAAGAAGACCATTGAGGGCAACCAGAAAAAGAATAGTGCTCAGAACACTACCCTGGGGCACACCTTTGTATTGCTGAAAAGAGGCAGGGAGAGTGGTACCAAGGCGCACCCGAAAGGAACGAAGAGAGAGGAAGCTGCGGAGAAAGAGGGAGATGACCACGAAGGCCCAAAGAATGAAGCTGGGATAGAATATGATATCACCAAGTGGTGTTGTAAGCCTTTTCCAGGTCAAAAAGGACGGCAACAAAGGAGGTCTTCACAGCAAAAGCAGTACGAATATAGACCTCCAAGTTCACCAGGACTTCTGTCGTGCTGCGGCACTTGCGGAAACCAAATTGAGAAGGGGAGAGGAGGTGATGGTGTTCCAGGAACCACATCAGACGAAAGTGAACCATATGTTCAAAGAGTTTGCAGACACTACTTGTGAGAGCAATAGGGCGAAAATCCTTAGGGGATGTTCCCAGAGACCCTGGTTTGCGAGCAGGGAGGACAACAGCATCGAGCAACTCCACAGGGACTGACGACGACTCCCAGATCCGATTATACAGACTCAATAAATACCGAGACGTGCACGGAGGGAGATGGTGAAGCATCTCATAATGAATACCATCGGAGCCCGCCGCCGTAGAACCGCAGAGGGCCTAGGGCAGAACGAATTTCAGAAAGAAAGAAGGGATCGTTATAGGGAAGTCGAAGACGAGTGCAGAAATCTAGAGGACGAGACTCGAGGACAGGTTTACGAAGAACGAAAGATTGGGGAAGATGAAGACCAGAGCTAACAGAAGAAAAGTGGGAACCCAGTTCAGTAGCGACCTGCAACGGGTCCGCCACAAGAGTACCACGGAGGTGAAGGACCGGTGAAACATCGGGAAAGAACTTACCCTCTATCTTGAGGATACGCTTCCAGATCTGAGGCAGAGTTGTTTCGGACGTAATGGTGGAGACATAAAATGCCCAACATTCACGTTAAGCCATACGGATGGCCCTACAGGCCACCGCACTCGCCTTCCAAAAGAAAAGAATCTGCCGTCTACCGACAGCGGTGTCTCTTCCAGGCTGCACGCTTACAGCGGACAGCCCAAGCACAGTCTGCATTCCACCAGGAATGCACTTCCATGGACCCCGAGAGGAAGAGCGAGGAATAGAGCAGAGGGCTGCGTCGAAGACTCATGAAAAAAGAGGAGAGAGGGAGAGGTCAGAGAGAGCAGCACTGAGGGTAAAGAGGTCCCAGTCCGCTTTCGCGAACTGCCACCTAGGGAAGGAGAGGGGAAGGCAAAGAGTGAAAAAGGTAACAAGGATGGGAAAATGGTCACTGCCATGGAGAGA
This sequence comes from Procambarus clarkii, assembly GCF_040958095.1. NCBI lineage: Eukaryota > Metazoa > Arthropoda > Malacostraca > Decapoda > Cambaridae > Procambarus > Procambarus clarkii. The sequence goes on along the minus strand of NC_091182.1, from coordinate 7,770,836 downwards.
AGACGAGTAAGGAGAAAGATCAAGACAGGAAAGGGTGCGAGTCCGAGAGTCCAAATGCGTGGTCTCACCAAAATTCAGAAGAGACAGGGAAGAAGAGAGGATAAACGGCTCAAGAAGGCGAACCCAGGTGTTCGTCACAACATCACTCCAAAGGGAATGACAATTGAAATCACCCAGCAGAAGTACAGGCTCCGGCAAGGAGTCCAGTATGTGTTTCAAATCAGGAAGAAAAAGCGGGACATTTGGGGGGAGATAAATAGAACAAAAAGTGTACCATTTCATTACAAAAATACGAGCAGCAGAACAATGGAGAGGCGAAGGAAAAAGTAAGGGGACAAAGGGAACATCAGAGCGAATCAAGAGAGCAGAAGAATTAGGAACCCCAGCAACAGCTGAGGGGGGGGGGGAGAGAAAGGAATAGCCACGAAAGCGATCAGGACGAGCTCCAAGCATCAGCTCCTCGAGACAGACACAAAGGGGCGAAAACCACGAAATCAGAAGTTGGAGTTCGAGGAAATTGGTGTAATAACCTTGAACGTTCCATTGAAGAATAGACATCGACGAGAAGAGAAAGGACAACAACAGAGAACAAGGAAGAAACAAAGGCGAAAGAGCAACAGAGCACGTTAAAGAAGATCAGGATCAGCAAAGTCAGGGTTAGGGGGGCATGGGTAAACTGAGCAAAGATGGAGGAAAGGAAGCGGGGAGAACAGATCAGAGGTGGGCGGGCGGGGTCCAGAGGTGGAGGAGGAAGACGAGGAGACAACGGAGAGGAGCAGTCAAGGACAGCAGCAGGAAGAAGGGGAGTAGAAAGAGGGGAACGCACCTCACCAAGGGCAGCAACCGAGAGGAAAGCGGGGCCAATGAAACCTCCATAGCAGGATCAGGGGGTGCAACCACCGAAACAGGAGGGGAAGGAGCAAGAGAGACAGTAGTAGGGGCCGAGGAAGAAAGCGAAGCCTTCTTACTCGCCCGGGAGGAGGAAGGACAGGAGCCAGGCTTACGCTTCTGACTTAAAGAGACCGGTGTCCCAGCAACTACGTACCGGGCAATGGACTCCAGTGTCTGAACAGGAGAAGCTGAACGAGAGCACACACGACGGCCGTTAGGAGAGCGATGGACTTCAGCCCACACCGACAGGCAGATGGGAGAGTCAAGAGATGGAGGAGAAGGCAGGGAAGGAGGATCGGTGGGAGACGAGCAAGAAGACACAGGAGACATGACAGACCGGATAGAAAGAAGGGGAACCCCAGACAGAGGATCAGGAGGGGGACCCTTCGGGACAGAACTCAAAAGAACAGAGGAAAGGGCAGTGGGTGTATCAGGGTCCAAGGCCTTGAAACGGTTGTGAGTCTGAGGAAGGTGGGAAGGACGAGGAGAGGAAGAGTGCAACACGCTAGCATAAGAGATTTTAGCATAAGGCGGGTGTTGGTGAACTAGGCGCCTCGCCTCAGAAAAAGATAAACGCTCCCGGTTCTTCAAGGTGAGGATGGCTGCCTCAAGCTTGTAATGGATACACGCACGGGAGAAGGCTGGATGGGCCTCACCGTAGTTGAGGCAGCGAACCGGGGAAGAAGTGCACTCCGACTTAGAGTGACCTTCGCCCCCACATAAAGGACAGAGAGAGTCCCAGAGCAGCGGAGGGCACCATGCCCAAACCTCCAGCACTTATTACAGAGCCTAGGAGAACGAATGTACTCCTGGACAGAGCACCTGGCACCAGCAAGAATGACACAGGGTGGTTAGGTCCTACCATCAAAGGTAATCTTCACCGCTGAAGGAGTTGACGGCGACGACCATGAGGGGGACGAGTAAACGTGTCCACCCGGAGAACAGAATGGCCTTGGGCATCAAGGATATGCCGAATATCATCGTGGCAGTCCTGCAGATTACGAACACTGGTCGCAACATGGGGCCAGAGGAGAATAGTGCCAACACTGGCATTCAACTGAGCATTCTTTGAGACCCGAACTGGGGTCTTGCCAAGGCAGGATAAGGTAGCCAGGAGAGAAACTGCATCCTGAGAAGGAGCAGCAACGACACGTGTACCAAGACAATTGGGGTTGAAGGTAACAGAGGCATCCACAGAATTAACAAGATGTCGATGGAGGGAGAAATCGTCAGGAGGAGCAGAATCAAGAGGGAGGAGATCAAAGTATTTGGCCCACGAAGCGAGACCAAACAAGGCTTGATAGGCATCAGAACGGGAAGGAATCGAGCGAGTGCGGCCGTGTCGAGGACGGCGTTGAGAACCCACAGAGGGAGAGGGGTTAAAAGGCGCAGTAGTTACAACAAGAGATGGAGCCGTGCCAGGGGACAAGGTAGTCACCACTGGGGGCTTGGGGCTCGACCCAACCACAGAGGAGGGAGAGGAGCCGAGTGGAGTAGTCAGAATGGCCAAAGGAGGAGCAAGATCGGGACCCAATGCAGCGGAGGCTACAGAGCCCGGTCTTCCAACACGGACTGACTCGGGGGCTTGGTCGCCCACCCCACGAGCCTGTGAAGGTAAAGGAAGAACTTAACTCAACATAGGTACGAAATATAATCATTCTTTCACGAATGTGCCCCCACACCCACCATGGAGCCTTAATTACAGGCAGGACACCCAACAAGAACCTATCGCCGATCATGCCGGGTCCTCTGAGGGGTGCGTCGTGAGTATACGCCCCAAAAACGCCACCTTATGAACCGCCAGTCCGTCGAGATCGGGTTCAGTGATGAAAGGGGGATTAACAATAAAAGGTTCCCCTCGCTCTCGACGTTGGGTACTACAGTTCTACGGGTGCAAGAGTATGCCTCCTCAAGCACCCGGGCATCAAAATAGAAGAAGTCCAATGGAATAACCAAAACAAACAAAAGGTCGGCAGGAAACGACAAGCAGATTGGAGAAGAGGGGGGAGAAAAACGAAACACTCCAGGAGCCGCACACTAAGCCCACCTCATGGCATCAACGAGCTGACTGCGGAGGGGGTCCTAAGTAAGCAATGAATAAAATAAAATAATCTCAGCTGCTTAGCTGTGACAGTGTTTGGAAGCGTGGTGGTGAGATGGCGTTATCTAGAACCTGCAGGAATACGTGACCCGATAGCATAGCATGTGAAATTGTCTCACTCCTGGCTGTTTCAACACACGCTGGAAACCCAATGTGGTGTAAAAAATTTGCACACACAATAAATTATATCATTAAGATTTGATGGAAGGGATAAATTAAATTCCCTGTGGACGTAATTCTGTTTGAGGAGGGATCACGATGTAACGATGGACAAGAGGTAAAGTATACATGACTAGAGCTCTAATAAGAAGTAAGTAATTATCAAAAGAAGGCACCAAACCGGGAAGGCTATGTAGCACCATCAAATGCGCAAAATAATCAGAGGGCGCTAAATATCACCAAGGATGCCAATACGAGAAAAAAACGCATAAGGCGAACGATATCAAAAGTATCCGAGTCACCAAGAATTATATTGAGGGACAGGTGACCGCGAGGGGCGGTCGGAAAGCAAGACACACGCTCGTCCTGGAAGTCAGGACATTAAAGAAGGACATGCACGACCGTAAGAGGGACAATGCAACTAGGACAATAAGGAGCAGGGCGGCGCTCCATCAAGTGACCATGGGTTAAGCGAATATGGCCAATACACAAACTCGCCAGAGCTGTTTCCCACCGCCGATTACGGTGGAAGGAGGACGACCACGAGGAAACATTTAAGGGTACGTAGTTTGTTACCAGTAACATTCAACCAAGAAGCCTGCCAACGGGTAAGGACGGAGGAATGGATAACTGGGTAAAAGTCGGAATACGGAATACCTTTACGAGAGATGGGACAGGAGCGGACAGCTTCCTTCGCGGCAGCGTCCGCACGCTCATTTAAAGACACATCAATATGGCTGGGAACCCAACAAAACTCAACCGACTTAAATTTACTGTGAACAAGAAACAGCCAATGCTGGATCTCCACAACTACTGGATGAACCGGATTAAAGGACCCGAGAGCCATGAGGGCACTACGAGAGTCAACAACAACTACAAAGGAAGACTGACAACGAGAAAGTAGGAGACGAAGAGCAGAGAGAATAGCATAAAACTCTGCTGTAAAGATGCTAGTCTCCGGAGGTAAGCGACACATATAAGTGCGATCAGGAAAAACAACAGAGTAGCCAACACCATCCGCAGCCTTAGACCCATCGGTGAAGACAGAAACGGAGCGGGAGTGAGAAGAAAAGTGCTCAAGGAAAATGCGTTTTAGAACCGTAGGAGGGGTAAAAGCTTTAGTGATATGAGTCAAGGATGTACAAAACCGCGGAAGAGGGACTCTGCATGGGGGCAAAGAAGGAACAACACAAGGAGAAACATTAGAAATACGAACGGAAAGAGAGTCCTGTAGGCGAGATAACCGTACAGAAAGAGGGAGGTGGTGAAGAGGAACAGGAACCGCAGGAGGGGTAAAAGTTAAAGCACGACAGAGGCGAGAGGAAGGATGTTGCAAGGACCGCGCAAGATAGCGAAGACAGTAGCGATCACGGCGGTCTTGGAGAGACAGGAAGCTAGTGTCAACATTCAAGCTACGGACAGGAGTCGAACGAAAGGCACCAGAACCGAGGCGCAACCCAGTATGGTGCAAAGCATCAAGACGGCGAAGAGTAGAAGGAGAAGCAGACGAGTAAGCAGGGCAACCATAATCGAGCTTAGACAGGACGACAGAGGAATGTAAAGCAAGGAGAGTGCGCCTATCCGCTCCTCAAGAAGTATGAGACAAGACTCAAAGGAGGGTAAGGGCCTTAGAGCACTCAACACGGGGGTAAGAGATATGGGGAGACCAAGACAAACGAGTGTCAAGGAATAACGCCAAAAGCTTCGTGGAATCTTTGTACTCAAGGGGATGACCATAAAGTGACAAAGAGGGACGAAGAACGACCCGTTTCCGCGTAAAAGTCATGGCACAAGTCTTAGAAGTAGAGAACTTGAAGCCATGATCAGTAGCCCAAGACGACACGGCATCAATTGCAAGTTGCAGCTGGCGCTGAAGGAGAGGCGAATCATCACCCTGACAGCAAAGGGTAAGATCATCGACATAGAGAGCGGAGAAGACACATGAAGGAAGAGAGGAAACAAGACCATTGAGGGCCACCAGAAAAAGAGTAGTGCTCAGAACACTACCCTGGGGCACACCTTCGTATTGCTGAAAAGAGGCAGAGAGAGCGGTACCAAGGTGCACCCGAAAGGAACGACGAGAGAGGAAGCTGTGGAGAAAGAGAGGAAGACGACCATGAAGGCCAAAAGAATGAAGTTGAGATAGAATGATACCAAGTGGTGTCGTAAGCCTTTTCTAGGTCAAAAAGGACGGCAACAACGGAGGTCTTCGTAGCAAAAGCAATACGAATGTAGACCTCCAAGTTCACCAGAACATCTGCCGTGCTGCGGCACTTGCGGAAACCAAATTGAGAAGGGGAGAGGTGGTGATGGTGTTCCAGGAACCACATCAGACGAACGTTAACCATAAGTTCAAAGAGTTTGCAGACACAACATGTGATGGCAATAGGGCGAAAGTCCTTAGGGAAAGTACGTACCCAGAGACCCCGGTTTGCGAACTGGGAGGACAACGGCATCGAGCCAGTCCTCAGCGACTGACGACGACTCCCAGATCCGATTATACAGACTCAGTAAATACTGAGACGTGCACGGAGGGAGATGGCGAAGCATCTCATAATGAATACCATCGGAGCCCGCCGCCGTACAACCGCAGAGGGCCAGGGCAGAACGAAGTTCAGAGAGAGAGAAGGGATCATTATAGGGAAGCTGAAGACGAGAGCAAAAATCTAAAAGACGAGACTCAAGGACAGGTTAACGAAGAAGGAAAGATTGGGGAAGATGAAGACCAGAGCTAACAGAAGAAAAGTAGGAACCCAGTACGGAAGCGACCTGCAACAGGTCCGCCACAAGAGTATCATGGAGGTGAAGGACCGGTGAAACATCGGGAACGAACTTACCCGCTATCTTGCGGATACGCTTCCAGATCTGGACCAGAGGAGTTTCGGACGTAATTGTTGAGACATAAGATGCCCAACATTCACGTTTAGCCGTACGGATGGCCCTACGGGCCACCGCACTCGCTCTCTGAAAGAAAAGAAAAGAATCGATCGTCTGCCTACGGCGGTGCCTCTTCCAGGCTGCACGCTTACAGCGGACAGCCTGAGCACAGTCCGCATTCCAACAGGGAATGCACTTCCGCGGACCCCGAGAGGAAGAGCGAGGAATAGAGCAGAGGGCAGCGTTGAAGACAGTGTCATGAAAAAGGAGGAGAGCGCGAGGGAGAGGCAGAAGGGAGAGGTCAGAGAGAGCAGCACTGAGGGTAAATAGGGTCCAGTCCGCCTTAACAAACTGCCACCTAGGGAAAGAGAGGGAAGGGCGAAAAGAGAAAAAGGAAACAAGGATGGGGAAATGATCACTTCCATGGAGGTCATCAAGAACCTGCCACGTGAAATCTAAGTAAAGAGAAGAAGAGCAGAGAGAAAGATCAAGACAAGAAAGGGTGCGAGTCCGAGAGTCCAAATGAGTAGGATCACCAGAATTCAGAAGAGACAGGGAAAAAGAGAGGAGAAACGGCTCAAGAAGCCGACCCAGGGTATTCGTCAGAACGTCACCTCAAAGAATATGACGACAATTGAAGTCACCCAGCAGGAGCACAGGCTCCGGCAAGGAGTCCAGGAGGTGTTTCAAATCAGGAAGAGAAAGCAGGACACTCGGGTGGAGATAAATGGAACAAACTGTGTACCATATATCCACAAAGATGTGAGCAGCAGAACAATGGAGAGGCGAAGGAAAAAGTAAAGGAACAAAGGGAACATCAGCACGAATCAAGAGAGCAGGAGAATTAGAAGCCCCAGCAACGGCTGGGGGGGATGGAGAGAAAGGAATAGCCACGAAAACGACCAGGACGAGCACCAAGCATCGGCTCCTGGAGACAGACACATAGGGGCGAAAACCTCGAAATCAGAAGTTGGAGTTCGAGGAAATTGGCGTAATAACCTCGAACGTTCCATTGAAGAATGGACAACGACGAGAAAAAGGACAAAAACAGAGAACAAGGAAGAAACAAAGGCGAAAGAGCAACAAAGCACGTTAAAGAATATCAGGGTCGGGATCAGGGTCAGCAAAGTCAGGGTTAGGGGGCATCGGTAAACTGAGCAAAGGAAGGAACGGAGGGAAGGAAACGGGAGAACAGATCAGAGGTGGGCGGGTGGGGTCCGGAGGAGGAGGAAGGAGGAGACGACAACGGAGAGCAGTAGTCAAGGACAGCAGCAGGAAGAGGGGAGCATACCTCAGCAAGAGCAGCAACCGAAAGGGAAGCAGGGGCCAAAGAAACCTCCATAGGAGGAACAAGGGGCGCAATCACTGAAATGGGAGGGGAAGGGGCAACAGAGCCAGAAGTAGGAGCTGAGGAAGAAAGCGAAGCCTTCTTACCCGCCCGGGAGGAGGAAGGAGAGGAGCCAGGCTTACGCTTCTGACTTAAAGAGAGTGGTGTCCCATCAACTACGTAACGGGCAACGGATTCCAGTGTCTCAACAGGAGAAGCTGAACGAGAGCACACACGACGGCCGTTAGGAGAGCGATGGACATCCGCCTGCACCGACAGGCGGCGGGAAGAGCCTATAGATGGAGGAAGAAGATGGGAAGGAGGATCGGAGGGAGACGAGGAAGAAGACACAGGAGACACGACAGACCGGGTAGAAACAAGGGGAACCCCAGACAGAGGACCAGGAGGGGGGACCCCTCGGAACAGAACGCAAAGGAACAGAGGAGGGGGCAGTGGGCGTATCAGGGTCCAAGGCCCGGAAACGGTTGTGAGTCTGAGGAAGGGGGGAAGAACGAGGAGAGGAAGAGCGCTACATGCGAGCATAAGAGACGTTAGTATCAGGCGGGAGCCGGCGAACTTGGCGCCTCGCCTCAGGAAAAGATAAACGCTCCCGGTGCTTCAGGTTGAGAACGGCTGCCTCATGCTTGTAATGAATACACGCACGGGAGAAGGTAGGATGGGCCTCACCGCAGTTAAGGCAACAAGCCCGGGGAGAAGTGCACTCCGACTTAGAGTGACCTTCACCCCCACACAAAGGACAGAGAGCGACAGTCCCAGAGCAGCTGAGGGCACCATGCCCAAACCTCCAGCACTTGTTACAAAGTCGAGGAGGAGGAATATACTCCTGGACAGAGCACCTAGCACCAGCAAGAATGACAGAGGATGGAAGGGTCCTACCATCAAAGGTGATCATCACAACGTGAAGGGGTTGACGGCGACGACCACGAGGGGGACGAGTAAACGAGTCAACCTGGAGGACAGAATGGCCTTGGGCATCAAGAATATGCCGAATATCATCGTGGCAATCCTGCAGATTCCGAACACCAGTTGCAACATGGGGTGGGAGGAGAATAGTGCCAACACTGGCATTCATCTGAACGTTCTTGGAGACCCGAACAGGGATCTCGCCAAGGCAAGATAAGGCAACCAAGCGGGAAGCTGCATCCTGAGAAGGAGCAGCAACGACACTTGTACCGAGACGAGTGGGGTTGAAAGTAACAGACGCATCCACGGAATCTACAAGATGCCGATGGAGGGAGAAATCGTCAGGAGGTGCAGAATCAAGAGGGAGGAGATCAAAGCATTTGGCCCATGAAGCAGGACCAAACAAGGCCTGATACGCGTCAGCACGGGGAGGAATCGAGCGAGTGCGGCTGGGGCGCGAACGGCGTTGAGAACCCCTAGAGAGAGGGGGTCAAAAGGCGCAGTAGTCACAACGTAAGACTTGGCCGCACCAGGGAAGTAAGTGGTCACCACTAAGGGCTGGAGGCTCGACCCAACCGCAGAGGAGAGAGGGGAGCTGGGGGAAGAAGTCAGGACGGTCAAAGGAGGAGCAAGGTCGGGGCCCAACGCAGCGGTAGCTACAGAGTTTGGTCTTCCAATACAGGCCGACTTGGGGGCTTGGTCGCCCACCCCACGAGCCTGAGAGGGTACAACGGAAACATTCATCGACAGAGACGAAGAGAAAGAAATTCATCCACGAATGTGCCCCCATACCCACCATGGAGCCACAATTAGAGGCAGGATACCCAACAGGAAGCTATCGCCGATCATGCCGGGGCCCCCTAGGGGTGCGTCGTGAGTATACGCCCCACAAACGCCACCTTAAGAGCCGTCAGTCCATCGCGATTGGGTTCAGCGACGAAAGGGAGATTGACAATAAAAGGTTCCCCCTCGCTCGAGACGTCGGGTACAACAGTTCTACGGGTGCAAGAGTATGCCTCCCCAAGCACCCGGGCGTCAAAATAGAAGAAGTCCAAAGAAATAATCCAAAACAAGCAAAAGGTTGGCAGGAAACGACCAGCAGATAGGAGAAGAGGGGGGAGAAAAACGAAACATAATGAAAAGGAAAAGCAATCCGGCATAATTAGAGAAGACAGCAGCAGGAGCGCAAGGCCATAAAAGGACAGAGGACTGTCCCACGGAGCATCACACTCCGGCAGCCGACCACGAAGCCCCCTCAAGACGCCAACGGGCCGGATGGGGAGGGGGTATATTGAGATGAGTTGAACTTCTATATCTTTCCAGCAGAGATCAGAACTCTAACTTTAATCTTAATTCTGTTTAATAAATAAATGAAAATAGATAGCTCACCGCACGAGAAAAAGCTTGCATGAGCTAGGTCGGTAGCAGTGTGTTCAACTTTAGCGGCCATGTGATTCCGAATGATTTAACGCGGTCTTTAAATGCTACCATATCCGTGTAAGCAGGTGTGCTGAACGGTACTACACCGAACTTAGTGCAGTTTTATTGCCTCCTCTATTAAAGCGTTCCGTTGACCTCCCAAATCAGCCTCGCCTGTAACTACACATAATTGTAATAGAAACTTAAAACGTGTTAAGAAAAGCTTAAAACAAACACACACACACACACACACACACACACACACACACACACACACACACACACACACTGGAATAACAGAACACTAGAAAGCAGAGAGATACCAGAGAACCAGGAATGAGTATGTAATGGTGAGAAGAGAAGCAGAGAAAAGTTATGAAAATAATATAGCAAACAAAGCCAAGATCAAACCAAAGCTACTCCACAATCACATCAGAAGGAAAACAGTCAAAGGACAGGTTTTAAAACTTAGAACAGGCGAGGACAGGTATACAGAGAATGACAATGAGGTGTGTGAAGAACTCAACAAGAGGTTCCAGGAGGTATTCACAGTATAACAAGGTGAGGTCACTGTATTAGGAGAAAGGGAGGTAAACCATGCGGCCTTGGAAGAGTTTGAAATTACGAGAGAGGTGATCAAGAGACACCTGCTGGATCTGGATGTTAATAAGGCTGTTGGTCCAGACGGGATCTTGCCATGGGTACTGAAAGAGTGTGCAGAGGCACTTCGCTTGCCACTCTCCATAGTCTATAGTAAGTCACTGGATACGGGAGACCTACCAGAAATATGGAAGACGGCGAATGTGGTCCCAATATACAAAAAGGGAGACAGGCAGGAGGCACTGAACTACAGGCCAGTGTCCTTGACTTGTATACCATGCAAAATGATGGAGAAGATCGTGAGAAAAAACCTGGTAACACATCTGGAGAGAAGGGACTTCGTGACAAATCGCCAACATGGGATCAGGGAGAGAAAATTTGCCTTACAGGCTTAATAAAATTCTACGATCAGGTGACAAAGATTAAACAAGAAAGAGAAGGCTGGGCGGGCTGCATTTTTTTTAGACTGTCGGAAAGCCTTTGACATAGTCCCCATAAGAGGCTGGTTCATAAGGTGGAGATACAGGCAGGAGTAGCTGGTAAGGTGCTCCAGTGGATAAGGGAATACCTAAGCAATAGGAAGCAAAAAGTTAGTGAGGGTGAGACCTCAGAGTGGCGTGAAGTCACCAGTGGAGTCCCACAGGGCTCTGTACTCGGTCCTATCCTGTTTCTGATGTACGTAAATGATCTCCCGGAGGGTAGAGACTCATTCCGCTCAATGTTTGCTGACGATGCCAAAAATTTGAGAAGGATTAAGACAGAGGAGGACGGCTTGAAGATTCAAGAAGACCTAGACAAACTAAAGGAATGGTCGGAGATATGGTTGTTAGAGTTTAACCCAAGCAAATGTAATATAATGAAGATAGGTGTAGGGAGCAGGAGGCCAGTTACAAGGTATCATTTGGGAGATGAAATTCTTCAAGGGTCAGAGAGAGAGAGAGAGAGAAACCTGGGGGTTTATATCAAGCCAGACCTGTCCCCTGAAACCCATATCAAGAGGATAACTTCAGCAGCATATACCAGGTTGGCTAACATAAGAACGGCATTTAGACACTTGTGTAAGGAATCATTCAGAACTTCATATATCACTTATGTTAGTCCAATCCTAGAGTATGTAGCCCCAGCATGGAGTCCATATCAAGTCAAACAAGACTAAACTGGAAAAAGTTCAAAGGTTTGCCACTAGACTAGTACCCGGGCTGAGAGATAAGAACTATGAGGAGAGACTACAGGAATTAAACCTCACGTCGCTAGAAGACAGAAGAGTTTGGGAGGATATGATCACCTCATACCAGATTCTCAGAGGAATCAACAGGGTAGATAAAGACAGGCTATTTAACACAAGGGGCACCCACACTAGAGGACACAGGTGGAAACAGTGCCCAAATGAGCCAGAGAGATATTAGCAAGAATTTTTTTACTGTTAATGTGGTTGACAAATGGAATGCATTAGGCAGTGATGTGGTGGAGGCAGACACCATACACAGTTTCAAGTGTAGATATATAGAGCCCAGTAGGCTCTATCATATCTACACTTGCGGGAGTTCAACTCCCGCAAGCCCAAATAGGCGAGTACACACACACACAGACAGGGGCCTCGTAGCCTGGTGGATACCGCGCTGGACTCGTAATTCTGTTGCGCTTGTTTGATTCCCGCGTGAGGCAGAAACAAATGGGCAAAGTTTCTTTCACCCTGAATGCCCCTGTTACCTAGCAGTAAATAGGTACCTGGGAGTTAGTCAGCTGTCACTGGCTGCTTCCTGGTGGGTGTGGGTGGGGGGGGGGGGGGGGGGTGTGTGTGTGTGTGTGTGTGTGTGTGTGTGTGTGTGTGTGTGTGTGTGTGTGTGTGTGTGTGTGTGTGTGTGTGTGTGTGTGTGTGTGTGTGTGTGTGTGTGTGTGTGTGTGTGTGTGTGTGTGTGTGTGTGTGTGTGTGTGTGTGTGTGTGTGTGTGTGTGTGTGTGTGTGTGTGTGTGTGTGTGTGTGTGTGTGTGTGTGTGTGTGTGTGTGTGTGTGTGTGTGTGTGTGTGTGTGTGTGTGTGTGTGTGTGTGTGTGTGTGTGTGTGTGTGTGTGTGTGTCATGGCCAAACATGATGTCGGGCTATGATCGGTCCTCAACCGTAATAACCACCCAACGGGAGAAGTCGAAGGACATCCTGATCACTAGGGGGAGGGGGGGTGTGAAACAGGGTGACCCCATGTCTCCATTTCTCTTTAACCTAATAATTGATGAGGCAATTAGTAGGGCTATGGACTTGGGGCTAGGGGTTGGACTGGGGACGAAAAAATATCAGCATTGGCATTCACTGACGATCTAGTTGTGGCAGCAGAAACGGTTGCCGGACTACAGATACTCATAAGTATTTGCCATACACTGCGTGGCTCTGGTCTTAAAGTAAATGCTGTGAAATACTGTACGCTAAGCATAGCGATCGATGCACATCGCAAGACGTGACATGTCCCCACCAGGAAGGCATACTACGTCAGGGACGATGAAATCGGTACTATGAGTGTGACGGACGAGTATAAGTACATAGGAATACTTATTGAGGCCTGGGGCAGACGCTTATCCTATGGTTCCCTGTTTGAGGACGGCCAGATGAATTTCACTAAGGCGCCACTCAAACCCCAACAGAGGCTATACCTACTAAAACACCACCTAATCCCCATGATGAACCACCGGTTTGTTCTCCGACGTGTGTTTAAGACGGAATTAGTGAGGCTTGACTGGCGGCTGCGGCATGCCAATCATGGCTGGCTGCAGCTGCCTAATGATACTCCTAATGCCTATTTTCATGCTGACGTGAAGGACAGTGGACTAGGAATTCTCGACTTGGCCACATGAATCTGTCTACAAAAGAGCAAGCAGCTCGGGGCGTTGGTAGAGTCGGAGGATCCAGACGTAGTGGCAACGGCTCTCCTACCCATGTTCCAAGGGCGAATGCGTCGATGGGTAGATCCGACCACGGCCGCCGGAACCCCTTCTAACAGAACGACTGAGTGCTCTAGAAGGTGGAAAGCAAAACTGTATAGCATGGTCGAAGGTGCCGGCCTTGTGTCCTCATGTGAGGTTCCATCTTGCCACAAGTGGGTTGCATCCGGTACCCGTCTGCTAAGCGGAGGAGATTTTGCTCACGCCATCCAGATCAGGGCAAACGCTGTAGCCACACCGTCTAGAGCAGCTAGGGGTAGACCCAAGGCCTCTGGTCTCTGCGGTGCTTGCCAGAAACCAGGGACCCTGGGCCACATATCTCAGGCATGCCACAAGACACATGGGGCTCGGGTGAAACGTCATGATGGTATCACCCGGTTCGTAGCCGGCCGCCTGCGGTAAAGAGGTTTTGAGGTGGAACGTGAAGTCCGTATACCGGATGGAGGGACCTTCTGTAAGATTGACATCATAGCTTGCAAAGGTGATGACGCCATTATATTAGACACCCAGGTCTATGCTGAAAACTTCCAACTCTCCCGTCCACATCAGAGCAAGTGCGACAAGTACGGCACCCCAGAGATCCTTCAAAAGGTCAGGGAATATACCGGGAAGCACACAGCATCTGCCTCTTCAATAACCTTTAATTGGAGAGGAGGATGGTGCAAGGAGAGTGTGCGTGGTCTATAGGATATGGGACACACCAAGAGCGACCTTGAGATTTGCTCTGTGAAAGCCCTGACCTGGACATATGCCATCTACAGAATATGGTCCAAGACCACATCTAGGGGCAGACCACCTTAGTCCCAGGATTACCGTGCACAGGGTGCATAAGGGTTAATATAGTCTTGCTTAGGTGAACCGCAGCCAGGATAGCTGGTAGCAACTATCTAAGCAGTTGCGTCATCTGGAGTACCACTTCTCCAAATGGTTTCTCACAAGAGGGTGGATGACCTGGCCAGAGACCATGAGTGGGTAAGGCGGCAGCCGGAGGGACCTCCCATGTGCATACATGATATCCATCCCACTCCCTATCTTAACTCTTGTGGGTTGTGATGAGATCTGCCATTTATGTGTATTTTAGTTTGTGCTTGATAGGGAATTAGGTATGTTTAGGAGTGCCTTCTCGCCATGCCCTGTGGCTTGTGGGATTGGTGCCCTGATGCTAAACAAACACCCTATACCCCCCCCCCCCAAGTGGCAAGGGGAGTTAGGGGCCAACAATAGGTCTAAATATCTCAAATATTCAACTCAGGGTGGCTCACTCTGGTTACAGGTTTTGACACTCAGATGCTAAACAGGACCCGGTGACCATCCCCCACCAACTTCCCACGCCTTACACTGTCCCAAGACACGCCCCTCCCCTAATACACAAACACCCCCGCCTAACACACACACACACACACACACACACACACACACACACACGGGGGGCTTCATAGCCTGGTGGATAGCTCGCAGGACTCAATTCTGTGGCGCGGGTTCGATTCCCACACGAGGCAGAAACAAATGGGCAGAGTTTTTTTCACCCTGAATGCCCATTACCTAGCAATAAATAGGTACCTGAGAGTTAGTCAGCTGTCACAGGCTGCTTCCTGGTGGTGGTGTGGGGTGTGTGTGGGGGGGGGGGGACGTGTTGGAGTGTAGATGTTCGGCAGTCCCCCAATGGCAGGTGTCAATGCCTGGTCACACTTACAAAAAAAAAAAGATAAACGGCTTGCCTGTTTATCTGTGGTAAAGTAAGAGAAGACACGCAAAACACAAAGTATGAACAATGAAACTTTAATTAATATAGAAAACAAAATATGAACAGAGACAATCCCTTGGCTTATGTACAGTGCAAATGAACAAGTCAAAAAACAATATAACAAATGATTAATAGGGATGAAGTTTACTCTACAATAATATAAATTTACAATGAAAAATAATCAGGTGCTGAGAATATTGGATATGGCCGAGACCTCCCTTAGTATACAGAGCCAGAGAGCTTAGTATGCCAGAGAGAGATGTCAACTCTTAGAGCACAAAGAATATTCTGAAGTTGATGGCTGGTTCAAGCTCAGACATCGACTCAGGTAGATGGCACTGAGGTGCAGTGTGCAGGTGTGCAGTCGGCGAGTCACCAATCAGGAGCAGGCAGACTGGGATGGGTAGTTGGCTGGTTGATGACGAGCCGGCGTGGAGGGAGTGTGGAGTTGGGGGGGGGGGGGTTTAGGGTTCGTTTTGCCTCCTGGTCAAAACGTTTTGTGCTACTGGTGGACGTATCTTGAATGTAGCATCTTATATTTGTAGAATAAACGTAACTTTAGGTAGGGAAGATCAGGCTCAATCTCTCTTGAGAGAGATTATCGTCACAGTGGAAAAAAAAGTAGTTAGTAAACAGTTGCTCGACAGTTGAGAGACGAGCCAAAAGAGCAAAGCTCAACCCCGGCAAACACAACTAGGTGAATACACACACACACACACACAAATATACTTTTTTCACACCTGTGTGTTAAATTAAACTGCCACCGACTAACCCCCCCCCCCCTCACCATAACACGCCAATGTAAACACACACAACTTTTTTAAAAGAACTTTTTTAGTGTCAGAGTGGTTGACAAATGGAATGCATTAGGGGGTGATGTGGTGGAGGCTGACTCCATACACAGTTTCAAGTGTAGATATGACAGAGCCCGATAGGCTCAGGAATCTGTACACCTGTTGATTGACGGTTGAGAGGCGGGACCAAAGAGCCAGAGCTCAACCCCCGCAAACACAACTAGGTG